>NW_022289068.1:0-1482 GCF_004355925.1 Anarrhichthys ocellatus | reverse complement strand
TTAAAGCAGTTGAAGTGACGGTTGAAGCGATGAAGCAGTTGAAGTGACGGATGAAGTTTAGTAGGGGTGCAACGGATCACAAACTTCACGGTTCGGTTCGGATCACGGTTCTTCAGTCACGGTTTGGATCATTTTTCGGATCAACAAAGAAAAGGGGAGGAGACAAATATAACTTTGCTTTCCATTTATTAATTAAAGAACGTCAAGAACACTTAAAGAAAAGAACTTTGAGCTATAGTCTTACATAAAAACAAAAATATTGATTTGACCAATTTAAAACAAAATGAAATAAATAAATAAAACATTCAAATATACTCAATTCTGATAAGTTTAAGTGCAACATGATATTGATCAATATATTGATCAATACTGAAAGAAAGAAACAGCCAGTGAGCTAGCTTACACTGTTTGGACTGAACTGAACTGCTCGGCAACAACTTGGGTCAATGTTTACTTCCTGTCAGGGCCCCGTTCCTCGTACGTGGCTAACTGAGTTAGCCGGATACTTTTCAGGATAAGATTACATAAATCAGGCTTTTTGGTTCCACGAACCAAGTTCGGCAAAATCACCATGGCAACACATCCATTAGCTTGAAGCTGCTCCAGCGCAGGCTAACTGAAGGTAGCCGGATAAGCTGCCACTCCCCCGGAAAACATGGCAGCTCCTGTCATATACGGTAGTCTAATGCGCTTGCGCATCTACCGGGGGTTATACGGAGTTCCGGAAATGCATGTAAAGTGAGACACACGGTGATCCATTAAAGCAGCTGAGCAAACTAAGAAGCCTCTATTGCATTAATGTACAGCTCCCTTCCTCAGAGATCCACTGATGGAGGAGGATATTAGTTAGATTAGCGTTTTATAGGGAGAGAGTTCTTCCACATCGCCAAGATCCGTTATCACATCACGATGACTTCCTATACGAGCGCTATCCATTCTGCCCACAAGGAATCATTTATTTACAGACCTTCTGGAGCATACATTGAACACCACACGCTGCAGCCGAGCACTGATGTCTCACACACTGGATGCAGCCTTGAGCTGTTCTGCGAGTGGTACATTGTTGTACAGTGTCGGCGATGAGGAGAACATGGGGAAAGCCGCTGCATGCCGTGCTGTTGGTAAAGTTTATTAGGCGCTTAATAAACTTATGGATGTGTTCATTACATCACCATGGCACATATTGTACTGACTCAGCATTCTGAGTAATGTGTGTGTGTTAGTGTTTACTTGCTCCCATGTCCTCTTGATGGCTGCGTTGCATACATGAGGGTTAAAGCACTCATAATGATATGACAGTGTTATTAGTACACCAGCATATCATTACTGTAGAACATGATGAAGGTGGACTCATGATAAGAACAGAGAGAATCACACACTATTGATCTTCACTGCTTCAGTTGATTGAATGTGTGATGATGAATAATACACACACACACACACACACACACACACACACTGATCCGCCCACACACAGATTCA
>NW_022289067.1:0-1482 GCF_004355925.1 Anarrhichthys ocellatus | reverse complement strand
ATAATGTACTGTGGATTTTGCTCTTTGGACTACAGTTTGTCTCACAAATAATTGCACGTCTTTCAGAGAGACTGATCAGAAATAACTGAAGTTAATGTTTGATTTATCTGTTAATTATTCATGCAAATAAGTTAAAAACATAAGACATATGGCACAAGATATGCCACATAATTTGAACTAAACAAAAATGATACATTGCTTACACAATTATGAATAGGATCGTATCCTCGAAACAACCTAACTGGCATTTTAAATTAACCCAAGAGCTAGGTACATCAAATACACAACTTCAATATTACTCATTTATCTGAGGAGAACGGCTGGATAGAAGTTTCACACCCACATTATAAGACTTTTAACTGGTACGGCCTTAGCGGCTGTGGGTGGGGATACAGAGATGGACTTTGAGATGAGCATGGACAGAGATGAATGTGTAGTGTCGGGTGGAATTTTATCTTCCTCCTTTATTGTGATCTTACCCTGCAAAGATGCAGCCGACATCTGAGATGAACCATTCGGGGGAGTTAAATCCCAGGATACCCACACCATGGTAACGCTCCAGCCCCAACTATAAAGCAGACAAGTTGTTGTTGTTTTTCTTTTTTTTCAAAAGAGCATGTATCTTTAATGACACAGCAGCACAGTGCCTCCGTTACTCTTGACCTACATCTCGTTTTAAAGCCACTCCACCTCATGGGACACAAACATGTCCATGAAACAGGAGATGGAACACAAGCTGTGAATTTCACACACGCAGGTGTTGACTTTCAGCAGCCCGATCTCACGCCACAGATAATTCAGTGAGAGAGGGAGGAGATTCTGAGCTACTTTTTACAAAACAGGAATTTACTTTGTTGTGTAGCCTGTAAATCCTGTACCGTAATTAATGCGCATGTCAAAAACTTCTGCTATAGTTTAGATTACAGATGTAGGATATCACAAACAGTGCAGGCAGAACATAAGATACACTGTAATGGAATGTTTTTATTTTCTCTAATTCAGCACACTTAAATGAAACTTACGACTTTAAAGTACTAGTCCCAAAGTTTTTAAGAGAATAAATATCCTTAACATACAAACACGACAAACAAGACATTTTTACTGGCCCACAGGTTATGTATTTACTAAAGACCAGGCTAAAACCAAAAAGCTCCTGGAGCAAGCAAGAAGTGAAGATGGCTGCAGTAAAAGTCTGGGGGAGCAATACAATTTCCCTGTGGCAACTTGTCCACTTTGTTCCTTTTAAAGTTTGTAATATATGTTATATGTACTTACACATATATTAATGTGTTATATACAATACATTAAAGTGCCTTGCCTATAGTTTCTGCTACTGAAAATTGGACTACAGTTTGTGTAAAACAAAAAAATCTACAATTACTACTATTGACCCAAAACAAATATAAACACCCTTAAATTAAAGCTCATTCAAAATCCAATGTGCTGTAGCAGAGACCAAAAGAATAAGCCACTGCACAAGTT
>NW_022289066.1:0-1482 GCF_004355925.1 Anarrhichthys ocellatus | reverse complement strand
ATAATGTACTGTGGATTTTGCTCTTTGGACTACAGTTTGTCTCACAAATAATTGCACGTCTTTCAGAGAGACTGATCAGAAATAACTGAAGTTAATGTTTGATTTATCTGTTAATTATTCATGCAAATAAGTTAAAAACATAAGACATATGGCACAAGATATGCCACATAATTTGAACTAAACAAAAATGATACATTGCTTACACAATTATGAATAGGATCGTATCCTCGAAACAACCTAACTGGCATTTTAAATTAACCCAAGAGCTAGGTACATAAAATACACAACTTCAATATTACTCATTTATCTGAGGAGAACGGCTGGATAGAAGTTTCACACCCACATTATAAGACTTTTAACTGGTACGGCCTTAGCGGCTGTGGGTGGGGATACAGAGATGGACTTTGAGATGAGCATGGACAGAGATGAATGTGTAGTGTCGGGTGGAATTTTATCTTCCTCCTTTATTGTGATCTTACCCTGCAAAGATGCAGCCGACATCTGAGATGAACCATTCGGGGGAGTTAAATCCCAGGATACCCACACCATGGTAACGCTCCAGCCCCAACTATAAAGCAGACAAGTTGTTGTTGTTTTTCTTTTTTTTCAAAAGAGCATGTATCTTTAATGACACAGCAGCACAGTGCCTCCGTTACTCTTGACCTACATCTCGTTTTAAAGCCACTCCACCTCATGGGACACAAACATGTCCATGAAACAGGAGATGGAACACAAGCTGTGAATTTCACACACGCAGGTGTTGACTTTCAGCAGCCCGATCTCACGCCACAGATAATTCAGTGAGAGAGGGAGGAGATTCTGAGCTACTTTTTACAAAACAGGAATTTACTTTGTTGTGTAGCCTGTAAATCCTGTACCGTAATTAATGCGCATGTCAAAAACTTCTGCTATAGTTTAGATTACAGATGTAGGATATCACAAACAGTGCAGGCAGAACATAAGATACACTGTAATGGAATGTTTTTATTTTCTCTAATTCAGCACACTTAAATGAAACTTATGACTTTAAAGTACTAGTCCCAAAGTTTTTAAGAGAATAAATATCCTTAACATACAAACACGACAAACAAGACATTTTTACTGGCCCACAGGTTATGTATTTACTAAAGACCAGGCTAAAACCAAAAAGCTCCTGGAGCAAGCAAGAAGTGAAGATGGCTGCAGTAAAAGTCTGGGGGAGCAATACAATTTCCCTGTGGCAACTTGTCCACTTTGTTCCTTTTAAAGTTTGTAATATATGTTATATGTACTTACACATATATTAATGTGTTATATACAATACATTAAAGTGCCTTGCCTATAGTTTCTGCTACTGAAAATTGGACTACAGTTTGTGTAAAACAAAAAAATCTACAATTACTATTATTGACCCAAAACAAATATAAACACCCTTAAATTAAAGCTCATTCAAAATCCAATGTGCTGTAGCAGAGACCAAAAGAATAAGCCACTGCACAAGTT
>NW_022289065.1:0-1483 GCF_004355925.1 Anarrhichthys ocellatus | reverse complement strand
CCTGGTGGACACTAGAGAGAATGCAGCTTTAACACATGAAGCATCAGCTTCACTTTTCAGAACCGGAGGTTGCCGCCTCGTTCCAACACAACAGGTCTTTTTCTGTTGGTTGCTGGCTGATCATTACTTTGCATTGCAGCCGGACCAATCAGCGTCCTGTGAGGAGCTACTGGCGTGGTTTAGGTGTGTGTTCTAATGGCGGCTCCTGAAGAGGTTAGCGTAGATGCTGCAATAGCATCAGTTATATCTTCATTGAAAGAAGAGCACGGAAAAGACGTGTTCGCTCTTCTCCCGACTCGCTTCAGTAGGAGTTTGATTGACAGATGGTTCATCCTGCTATATATTTATTCCTTCCCTTTTTTAATGATGGCTTCTCAGATGGAACAAACCATCTGGTGTCCTTTCTGTGGAGCTTCATAAAAATGTTTCTCGCGTTAAAATGAATTTGTTGCAGATTAACTGTAGAGAACCAAAACACACCAAAAGGTAAATCATTAAAAACTGTTCTTTCTGCTCACCTTTCTCCACGACACCTCTCCACCTCTTGGCCCAGTCGCTCAGCTGCAGAGCGTAACTCTTCTCTATCTTCGCCCTCTCCTGGAAGCAGCTGACCATCTCGTTACACAGCCGGTGACCGTCGTCTATCCGCTTCACCGTCCTCCTGTAGTTTCCCGGCTGCAGAGGAACAAAGAACAGACACAATCAAACACAAATAAGACTGAGACCGGTGCACGAAAACCCCTTTCCAGCAGGATGTTTAGTAGACGAGCAATGATGCACAGGAGACTAAAATAGAGACGAAATGAAAAGAGTGAAAGAGGACAGACAGAACAGAGAGTGAGTGGAAGGTTGAAGGTATGAAGTTTTTCCAGACGGCGCGTCCGTCAGTCAGCAGGGACTCATTATGTGTGTGTGTGTGTGTGTGTCTCTATCTAAACACCACCTCCGGCTGCTCCGACAGCCTCATCAAGAACCCAAAACGAGGATTCTCTAGTTTCCAGAACATCAGAATATATGTTTAAGAGTTTTATTTAATACTGTATTGATCTGGTTTAATAATTCAGTCGTTAAGTGATTAGGTGGAGCAGGACGTCCACTAATCACAGGGCTCCTCCCGCCCACACTAAACAGCATGTCAGCAGGTTAGGGTCCCCGGCAGCTCGCTGCTAGTGACGTGTGAGCGGGCGTATGAATGAGAGGCGCAGTCCAGTGCTTCATTAAGTAATTCACGTGTCTCCTTAAAGCAAGACAAGACATGTAAAAACATTATATATTTATTTTACACATGTCTTCTTTCAGACCAGTGGAAAGGAAACATTCAGGAGTTTATTTCACTATTTTGTGTCTGTAGATTTCTCATAAATTCACCAAAAGTTATCATTAGATAATGCCTCATTTGCATATTTAAACATAAAATACTCCTCTTAATATCAGTAATGAAGTGGTGAAGTTTGATGGTGATATCTATGAGTTCATGTGTTCA
>NW_022289064.1:0-1483 GCF_004355925.1 Anarrhichthys ocellatus | reverse complement strand
GTGTGTGTGTGTGTGTGTGTGTGTGTGTGTGTGTGTGTGTGTGTGTGTGCGTGCGGAAGTTTGCAGACAGACATTTAAATGTTGAACATCTGTTTGTCACTTTCCTGGTTGGTCCTCTGCAGCCTCTACTGAAACACTGTGTGTGATGAAGTCGTATCAATAGTTTAGTCCCACATGTTTAACAGGAACACATTAGAGTACAGCTTATGGTGTGTATTGATTAATGATGTCTTAATTGCCTCCAAAACAAGCCTTATTTGTATGAATACAATGGAGATTGTAAATAGAACTAATATATGAAGCTCATCAACCTTTGATTTCTGCGATCATAAATCAGTATCTCCCTCAGTCATGTTTAATTTTCCACTTTACTGGTAAATATATTTTACAGAGAGCTGAGCCCAAGGACTCACAAACTCAGTGAAATAAAAGCGATGCAATATTTGATTGACCAAGTGATCAATAGAAAATGAATTGACAACAAATTTGATTATACAGCAGCCGTGGAAGTTATTTATCAACAAATATTTCCAAACATTTGCTGCTTCCAGAATTTTATTTATATTTTATGGCATTGCAAATTCAATATCTTTGGGGTTTTGGGCACAAAGTAAAATGTTTGAAGCTTCATTTTATCTTCAGCTAACTCAAATATATTTTTGCACAGAGCAGGGACAGTAGATTGTACACTCCAACACTCACATTGGAGTCGCACTTGGAATGCATATCGTCTTAGCCAGAACAGACCCGGGTCCAGACCTTTGACTCCGCCCACTCCAACGTGTTCCAGGTGACCCATTTGTCTGGAATGGTGACATGAAACGGGGGCGTTGCTATTTCGTTTTTTACTTCGCTCTGCTCCACTTTTACAAAGCAGTGGCGATGCAGTAGTGTTGACTTAAAATGGCGTTAGAATTGAAAAGTATTACTTCCTGGTAGTCTTGAATGGGCCTTTGCAACTGAAATGCATGCTTCTCAGGGGGGTCACGCATAATGTGTAAACATCTTAGTATGGTACTAAAGTTTAAATATACAGCACCACCAACAGATTCAGCTGACAGAGGGAACAGGGCAGCTTCATACCTCCAAACATTCCGCAGTTCAGATTTTTTTCCATGCTTTCATGGAACTAAACAATAGTTTTTCCACGGTTATTATGTTTTTTTTTTAGGGTTAGGACACCTACCGAGGCCGTATTTCCTCAAGTCATTTGTTTTTAAGTGAGCAGCACTGAATACATGCTTTTGAATGGTGAAGACAGTGCGTCCTTTCCACTGGAAGTGATAAGGCAGTGCAGTGGAATTACCAACGGACACAAAGCAAACATGGGAAGCAAGAAAAACACCAAAATAGGACATGTGAGGTTTTCATTGGAAGGCAGAGTCTTATTGTGAAAGCATTTCTTTTTTTTATGTTGATACTCCCCACTGCAATACACACACACACACACACACACACACACACACACACACACACACACACA
>NW_022289062.1:0-1483 GCF_004355925.1 Anarrhichthys ocellatus | reverse complement strand
GTGTGTGTGTGTGTGTGTGTGTGTGTGTGTGTGTGTGTGTGTGTGTGTGCGTGCGGAAGTTTGCAGACAGACATTTAAATGTTGAACATCTGTTTGTCACTTTCCTGGTTGGTCCTCTGCAGCCTCTACTGAAACACTGTGTGTGATGAAGTCGTATCAATAGTTTAGTCCCACATGTTTAACAGGAACACATTAGAGTACAGCTTATGGTGTGTATTGATTAATGATGTCTTAATTGCCTCCAAAACAAGCCTTATTTGTATGAATACAATGGAGATTGTAAATAGAACTAATATATGAAGCTCATCAACCTTTGATTTCTGCGATCATAAATCAGTATCTCCCTCAGTCATGTTTAATTTTCCACTTTACTGGTAAATATATTTTACAGAGAGCTGAGCCCAAGGACTCACAAACTCAGTGAAATAAAAGCGATGCAATATTTGATTGACCAAGTGATCAATAGAAAATGAATTGACAACAAATTTGATTATACAGCAGCCGTGGAAGTTATTTATCAACAAATATTTCCAAACATTTGCTGCTTCCAGAATTTTATTTATATTTTATGGCATTGCAAATTCAATATCTTTGGGGTTTTGGGCACAAAGTAAAATGTTTGAAGCTTCATTTTATCTTCAGCTAACTCAAATATATTTTTGCACAGAGCAGGGACAGTAGATTGTACACTCCAACACTCACATTGGAGTCGCACTTGGAATGCATATCGTCTTAGCCAGAACAGACCCGGGTCCAGACCTTTGACTCCGCCCACTCCAACGTGTTCCAGGTGACCCATTTGTCTGGAATGGTGACATGAAACGGGGGCGTTGCTATTTCGTTTTTTACTTCGCTCTGCTCCACTTTTACAAAGCAGTGGCGATGCAGTAGTGTTGACTTAAAATGGCGTTAGAATTGAAAAGTATTACTTCCTGGTAGTCTTGAATGGGCCTTTGCAACTGAAATGCATGCTTCTCAGGGGGGTCACGCATAATGTGTAAACATCTTAGTATGGTACTAAAGTTTAAATATACAGCACCACCAACAGATTCAGCTGACAGAGGGAACAGGGCAGCTTCATACCTCCAAACATTCCGCAGTTCAGATTTTTTTCCATGCTTTCATGGAACTAAACAATAGTTTTTCCACGGTTATTATGTTTTTTTTTTAGGGTTAGGACACCTACCGAGGCCGTATTTCCTCAAGTCATTTGTTTTTAAGTGAGCAGCACTGAATACATGCTTTTGAATGGTGAAGACAGTGCGTCCTTTCCACTGGAAGTGATAAGGCAGTGCAGTGGAATTACCAACGGACACAAAGCAAACATGGGAAGCAAGAAAAACACCAAAATAGGACATGTGAGGTTTTCATTGGAAGGCAGAGTCTTATTGTGAAAGCATTTCTTTTTTTTATGTTGATACTCCCCACTGCAATACACACACACACACACACACACACACACACACACACACACACACACACA
>NW_022289061.1:0-1484 GCF_004355925.1 Anarrhichthys ocellatus | reverse complement strand
TATGTGTGTATATATATGTATATATGTGTTTATGTATATATATGTATATGTGTATATATATGTGTATATGTATATATGTGTGTATATGTGTATATGTATATGTGTATATATATATATGTGTATATGTATATATATGTGTGTATATGTGTATATGTATATGTGTATATATATATGTGTATATGTATATATATGTGTGTATATGTATATATATGTGTGTATATGTATATGTGTATATGTGTATATGTATATGTGTATGTATGTGTATGTATGTATGTATATATATTAATATTGTTACTGTTATTCATCACATGTATGCTCAGACTTTCAGGGGATGTATTAACATTAACTATATTATTATAAGTTTATAATCACCTGAAACTAAGAGTCTTCTTCACAGAGTCCTCCATGTTTCTACAGGAGCCCAGAAGGGACAAACTAAAACACTGACTCTAGAGAGAGACTGAGCGTTACCTGAGCGTTACCTCTCTACACGTTTGTTAGTTATTATGGTCTGGAACGGCGTTACCACCAGTGTTTGTCAAGTTACTGAGGAAGTTTAATACGTTACTTCTTACTTGTTACTCCTTTAAAAAGTAACGTTACTTTACTGATTATTAGAGACGTAACGGATCATAAAACTCACAGATCAGCACAAAAGAAAAAAAAAGTTACCAAATTTAACTTTTAGAGATCAAGGATCACATTTGTATTGCTGCTGTTACTAATCATTGATCATTGATCATTGATGATTCATATTAACAGATTCAGATCCCTTTGTTGTTTGATTACATCAGCTGGTCTACAAGGATCCACAATATTTATTTCAACACTCTGAAATCTCTGAAATGTTATACTTTTACTTTGTTATAGAAATGTATAGTGTTTATTTCTTCATAAAAACACACTACAAATGATTATGAAATAAAATATTGTATTTCTATTGATGAAAACATTTTACTGAAGTATAATAATGAGCTTAGAGCTCGTGGTAGAAGTTAAACAGCTCATAATTCATCTCTTATATCTATTTTATATTAACGTGAAAACGTCTCCTTCAAACTACTGGATTTATTCAAGTTTATCACCAAAACTACATTTTACATGATGTGCTTTGATTTGGTTAAACAATGACGGTGATATCTGATGTCTTTAGGTATATTTTGACACATGTGCCCTCTGTCTCACCTGTCAGGTGACGTACTCGGGAGGCAGCAAGTGTTTCAGCTGCACTTCGTCCTCAGAGAGAGACAAGTGGATGGAGAACCTGAGGAGAACTATCCAGCCCAACAAGGTGAGACACAAGCGCTCCTTCATTCAGCTGGAACTCAAACCACCTTACAGCCTTCTGTTAAACATCATGAAGGAATTAAAGACGTCCAACAAGTCCTCCACCTCTGGAACATGCTGAGAAAAACATTTGTGAACATCTAGCTCCCAATGTTCACTTTGACGTGTTTAGACGTGATAGAAACACCCGTTAGCTC
>NW_022289060.1:814-1427 GCF_004355925.1 Anarrhichthys ocellatus | reverse complement strand
GTATCTTTTTAGTCGTCGTGTATCTTTTTAGTCGTCGTGTATCTTTTAACGTATCTTTTTAGTCTTCGTGTATCTTTTTAGTCTTCGTGTATCTTTTTAGTCTTCGTGTATCTTTTTAGTCGTCGAGTATCTTTTTCGTCGTCGTGTATCTTTTTCGTCGTCGTGTATCTTTTTCGTCGTCGTGTATCTTTTTAGTCGTCGTGTATCTTTTTCGTCGTCGAGTATCTTTTTAGTCGTCGTGTATCTTTTTAGTCGTCGTGTATCTTTTTAGTCGTCGAGTATCTTTTTAGTCGTCGTGTATCTTTTTAGTCGTCGAGTATCTTTTTCGTCGTCGTGTATCTTTTAACGTATCTTTTTAGTCGTCGAGTATCATTTTAGGCGTCGAGTATCTTTTTAGTCGTCGAGTATCATTTTAGGCGTCGAGTATCTTTTTAGTCGTCGAGTATCATTTTAGTCTTCGTGTATCTTTTTAGTCGAGTATCTTTTTAGTCGTCGTGTATCTTTTTAGTCGTCGTGTATCTTTTAACGTATCTTTTTAGTCTTCGTGTATCTTTTTAGTCTTCGTGTACCTTTTTAGTCGTCGAGTATCTTTTTAGTCTTCGTGTATCTTTTT
>NW_022289060.1:0-804 GCF_004355925.1 Anarrhichthys ocellatus | reverse complement strand
TGTGTCCCTCATCAAATAAACCATTAAATAAAAATAACGACGTTTAGACCAGAGACAGATGAAATGAATACTCAGTGACACGACTGGTTCATTTAGATTAACTCGTTACACTAGTTGATGCTTTGCTCCACAAACACACGTGTTAGCTTGTTAGCTTGTTAAGCTAACTTGTCGATTTCTCACTTCTGAAAAAAACTGTCGCCGGTGAAACGAAACTAAATGTCTCGCGACCACCGGAACAGTATGACGTTAATAGTAAATATATAAGTTACCAATAAATATAGAAGAAAAACACTCCAACCTGTTTTCTGTAACTTCAACAAACACGCGAGACGTGAAAAGACCTCGTTCCGGGGGATTCTACATCCGGGTCACGTCACGCAGAGTTACTAGCCAATCACAGCTCAGTAGGGCGGGACTTAGGATACGAGTACTACCCAATCACACATTAGTATTTTTTATTATTTTAATTGGTTTAGAGATTGTTTGTACTGTATCTAAGAACTGTGGTGATTGATGTACTTGTACTGTGATACTTGTACTGCAGTAAATCTCAGAGGGAAGTGTTGTAATCTGCTTTTGTTGTACTACTTCAGATACTTTACAGAACAAAACAACAGAAGTTTATGAAATCATTAAATATATTTATTTAATAATTATTTAATTTATGAAATGTAACATTATAGTAGAGATTAAAGCATCAGATTAATGTTTACGAGACTCTAAACTTATCACGTAGTTTCATTTCAATAACACTATAAGAATGTATATATAACCAGTGGAGCTGGTGGAACATGTACATAT
>NW_022289059.1:0-1485 GCF_004355925.1 Anarrhichthys ocellatus | reverse complement strand
TTGTACTACACTTTTTATACATACAGTGCAGCTCAAAATGCTTTGCATTAAATTGACTGTGAGATATTTTCAACATTTAACAAAGACATTAATTTAAGGTAGAATCAAAATCACTGAAATATAATGAAAAGGGTAGAATATTATAAATTATTAAATATCACAAGTATATGGCATAAATATATATTGTATGCCAGTTGGAAACTCTATTGAGACGATATGGTAATTAATTAATTATAAAAATAAAAATCCTGCATTAATATACCAACACAAACAAATCTAAACACATTGAGAAAATTAATTTATTAAACCATAATTTGAATGTAAAATATTTACAAATTGTTGCAATCTTCCTCTTGATAATAAACTGTCATTGATTCATACTGGAGTAAAATAGTAATAAAAGTACTCACAGGTTGAAGTTCTCTGCTTGAATGCCGTCCGCTGCAGTGAATGAAGATGTGATGTTTTCTGATTTCAGCTCGTCTTTTTATGAACAAACATGAGATGACATCATTCTGAGAACAAAGACAATGAAATATGTGCTCTCGTCAGGACTAAAGGTGTGACAAAGAAAACCTTTAACTACAACAATACAATCAACACAACCAGTGCGTATGTAAAAATGACTCATCATGTCAAACTAATATTTTTAGCATGACATTTAACTTTGTTCTTACTGCTGTTCTTCATTGTAACGCAACATGGTAGCGAAAACAAAACACTTTCTCCACAAATCAATAACCAGTTCACAAGTTCAGTCTTCAGATCTTCAAGTTCAACAGATTGTCTGTTAAGGTAAATATTGTATCTGTGTGACAGATGTCAACTAGCTTGATGTATAATTGATGTCTGGGTCTGGCTACATAGCCTGTTGTATATACATGGTGATGGTTATAATATCAAGCTAGCGATCGATGCTAACATGCTAATGACGCTAGCATGCTGTCTAGGCTAGTGCATAGCCAGTGTTTAGCAAGTTAACTTATCAGTGGAGTAGCTAGCTATAGGAAGAGGGAGATTGGGAGCTTGTATGTTCATGATAACCTTATCAAGAGACGTCTGACCATCTAATCTTGCACTGTATTACAAGTTATGCTGCATCTTCTCAATGTGAATGTCATAATGCCATATCAATTACTGGCAGATTATATAGTTCACAGTTAGCCAGGCTATGACAGTAGATGTCCATTTGTTAAAAAAAACTAAAAAACATTAAATACCCAATTCATTTTTTTAAAAGGCATGTTATGAAAGTAGTCTTAGTTTTATTATTTCATACATTCTACAGTTGGCCAGGTGGACGACATGTCTGTGACTGTTCTTCCTTTTTGTGGGCTTCACCAGAGCTTTGTGTACATTATATAGCCCAAACCTGAATGCTCTGAAATACCAAATTGTGAGAAAACGGAAAATCTAGAAAAAAGTATTTCCTATATTTTAAATACAAAATACATGTATTGTAAATACATGTATTGTATTTTGTTA
>NW_022289058.1:0-1486 GCF_004355925.1 Anarrhichthys ocellatus | reverse complement strand
AAAAAAATACTCATGTGTACGTAGACCAGATAACTGATATGATTCGTAGAATTTGTGTGAAAATCATTCATCAGATTTTGGTGACGTGTTGAATTGTCATTGATTTTGACGAAATTAAAAAATAACCTGTTTTCGCAGCACGTTGGCTTTAAATTAACTTCGTATTTTATATCAAAATCCAATCATCATTTCTTCCTCTCAAAAAAATATGACGTGTGCTTCCATAAGTAGGTAACAACTAATTTTAACCAATAATATCATGACATCCAAACATCAATTAATCTCTAGCTTGAAGCAACAAGAGGTGTGTGTGAAGCCACAGTCTGCAGCTCTCTTTTTAAAAGGTCCAATCAAATGTGAAGGATTTGATTTAAATCCTTCTTGAGATTGTACATCGCTCAAATACTTCATTTCACTGGGGGATAAGTCACAATACAGAAGCTACAGATGCTCTAATTTCTGTTTTATTGGCTTCATAAAATCAGAAATCATGATGATAGAGAAACCTTAGTTGTTGCACTAATTAACATATTGTCCTTCAATTTACTTTTTTATGCATAGATTCATAATAGTTCATGTACCCTTACCATAAAGTAAAACACAAGAATAAACAATACATGTGCATCTAAGTGTTGTTCAAATTGGATTATAGATTTGCTCAATTTAAGAGGAAGTGCATTTACTGCTTTTCAGCCAATCAGGACGATTTCCACTTTGATGATCTTGTGACTAAACCTTCTTTTAGGTAGGAAGACATCAGTTGTGCAAGAGAAGGGTGTTCGACCACAATGATCGGAAGACTGGCTGTTTTGGTTCTTCTAAGTACAGTGTGTAAGTGCAACTTTAAACATTATTGTTTCTAAAAGACAAGTCAAAATAATAATCTGATGGTAGATACTTTACGTTTTTTCCCGGTTTTTGTCTTGTTGTCTTGTTGTGTTGTCAATTTGTTTTTAGTTGTTTTCTTTTCTTCAGATCTGATTCAAACTGCAGAGGTTCCTCACCAGCTCTCTTTGACTTTGGCTGAACTTGGTGGAACTGTTACGTTGAAGTGTCCATTTTCTAAGACGGAAAGCAACTTCTTTTACTGGTACAAGCAGCCTCTTGGATGTATAGTCCAAATGGTTGCTACAAGATCTTACAATCAACTAAAACTTGTTCTGCAATTTAATAACTCACGTTTTAAAGTCACAGAGAGGGAGAGTCAGTATTTTCTTAAGATCAGAAATATCAGCAAAGAGGACGAAGCGACATACTTCTGTCTCAGTGGAACATCGTATTCACAGAGTTTTGGTAATAGCATCTTCTTGGCTGTTAAAGGTAAAATATATATTACTTCGAGTGCCACATTTTTATGTCATACAAATGATTTAGATAATTAATTCCTTTTGATGTCTGTTTACCTGAATCATGCAGATCGTGATCAGCAGAAATCTTTATACGTGAAACAAAGTCCGGAGACTGAGTCGGTCCGGCCGGGCGACTC
>NW_022289057.1:0-1486 GCF_004355925.1 Anarrhichthys ocellatus | reverse complement strand
ATGATCAATACATGATCTATATGATCTATATGATCAATACATGATCTATATGATCAATATGATCAATACATGATCAATATGATCAATACATGATCTATATGATCAATATATGATCAATATGATCAATATGAAGATCTGTTGTTATTAATAAACTGATAAACAATCTTTGACCTCCTGTTGTTACCTCGATGTGTTTGGCCTTGAAGACGATGCCGTGAGCTCCTTCTCCAATCCGACCCAGAATACTGTACTGATCCATGTCCATCAACCTGGACCACAGGTCTGAGTCTAGATCCTGGACCACAGGTCTGAGTCTAGATCCTGGACCACAGGTCTGAGTCTAGATCCTGGACCACAGGTCTGAGAACTCTGTGAATAAATCAAGTGATTTGATGATGTTATATATAAATTTAATATATATAAATTCACTCAACAGAACTTCATATACTTCAGAAGCTGACGTCACATGAAGGAACCTGTAGTAAAGAAACGAGCTAAAGCTAGCTGACGTACCTGTTGGCTAGCGTTGCCAGGGTAACCCAATCGCTAAACTAGCTCAGACGTCATCAGACCCAAACCCGCTGCTGGTGTCGCACCGAAAGTGTTCGACGAGAACCAAAGACACGCAGAGTTCCGTCTGTTAGAAAACGCACAGGTCTGTTTTTATATCTTTTAAATAAATGTGTTAAACGAGCTAACGTTAGCTACAGAGCTGCCAGCCTTCCGCCATGTTTGTTTACAGTGACGTCACTGCGCTATTCCCCACTACAGAAGCAAAGAAGGGAGAAGAGACTCACCTGTTCTCTATTTAAAATAATGAAGAAAATATTGGATTCTTGATCATATTTATTTAATTCATTAAATGTATGGGTTACTGAGTAATCGATTACATTTTTATTACAGTAAAATTACTTAGCTTTCTTCTACTACAGTAGTATTACTACAATAAATAATGTACTTTTAACTGTACTATATTAATCAGATGTTACAGGTTAATTAAAAACAAAGAAATGATCAGTGTATAAAATATAATACTTTATTACAATTGAACCTATCCATAACTATACAACATAATATAGACGTAGTTATAACGGTTCTTCTATTTACTCTACTTCTGTCGCGCTTGCTGCTTTTATTTTGAAATCAGGAAGTGCTTGTTTATCCACGTCCGGCGCAGATCAATGTTTACGTGAGGAGTCAGCGTGCTAACCGGCTAACCGGACAGCTCGTGTGGTAATAATGAGTTAGACACGTGAACGTTAACTTCAGTCAGACACTCAGCCGGTTAACGGAGGAGTTCACCTGTCTTACGGAACCGGAAGTTCGGATTTAAAGAGAAAAACAGACACGATGTCTCGGCCTGTGGATGCTAATGCTAATGCTAACTTGGACCAGAAGGTTCTGCAGTATGAAAACTTTATCAACGAAGTTCTGAGGAGAGACTTGCAGTAAGAAACTCACACACACATATATATATATATATATA
>NW_022289056.1:0-1486 GCF_004355925.1 Anarrhichthys ocellatus | reverse complement strand
GTGTTTGGAAGCTTTTTTCTTCTTCATTGAATCATCCGACTGTTGGGGACTCCAGGTAACACTTTTCATTTCTTTGTTGCATCAGATCATCTTCCTGCATCAGTTTCAGAGTATCTTTAGCATGTCGATATGTACCTCTGGAGCACATGGAAGCAAATAATAGTTGTAATGGTTTTAACCATAATTGTGAAATGTAACTGAATACTTATACTGTGTATATGCACTCTCCTTTGTACTACATCTGCTGAACAGCAGTTTCCCTCTGGATAAAGTTCTATTTGATTTTATTGTTGAAATCTAACACATTCACAATTATTGTTGTAATCACTCCTCCAGAATTCCAATAGGACACATATTACACAAGTAATAATGAATAATAAGAGTATATAATGTTGAAACACATGGTCTGTATCACACTAAGACATGGAGTAATACGTTGCTGGACACAGATTTATGCTTAACAATTCACAAACGATCTTCCTTTTTATCTCTTATGTGTTTTTCAACCGTCT
Organism: Anarrhichthys ocellatus; assembly: GCF_004355925.1. Taxonomy (NCBI): domain Eukaryota; kingdom Metazoa; phylum Chordata; class Actinopteri; order Perciformes; family Anarhichadidae; genus Anarrhichthys; species Anarrhichthys ocellatus. The sequence continues at coordinate 974 of NW_022289056.1, read as the reverse complement.
CTCTCCCAGAGAACGTGGCCTTGCGTGGAAAGGCGACCCAGTCAGACCATTATGACCACGTGCGTGAGGCTCATGCTTTCAATGCTATTGATGGAAACCGTGATACTAATTTCCATTTGGGATCATGCACCCACACTGATGAAGAGACCAACCCCTGGTGGAGAGTGGACCTGCTGGACTCCTACATCGTCACCTCCGTCATCATCACCAACAGAGGAGACTGCTGTGAGGAGAGGCTCAACGGGGCAAAGATTCACATCGGCAACTCTTTAGAGAACAACGGTGCCGCAAACCCAGTGTAAGAAAATATATCCCGTGATCAATACAGAGTTAGCTGCAAGCTGCAGGCTCAGCAGTCGCTATGTGGAAGCGATAGATATGTGGCAGCTTTAAATGTTATTTCCACAAATATATATAAACATTTTTCTTTTTTTATCGTCTTTTGAAAAAAACAAGTATTATTGTTACGTGACGAAAATAAAATTTTCAAGAATCAAAAAACAATTAAAGCTGCAAGCAGCATTGATCGGGCCCTCGCAACTTCACGCACGTCGAGTGTACTGGCAGGACTCTTAGTTATACTTAAGTGAATAACTTAATCACATTTTCTTGATGAGTCCTTGGAGATATTGCAAAGAAGCCCAGATAACACTTTTCATATTTGTAAGTGTGTTTGTTTTGCAGGAGAGAACCTGGCTCTCAGAGGAGACGCCTCACAGTCGTCAGTGTTTAATTTTGGCGATGCATATGCAGCCATAGATGGGAATCCTAACAGCAAGTTGTCGGCTGGCTCCTGCAGTTCCACAAAGAACGACATCAACCCCTGGTGGCGACTGGATCTGCACAAAACCCACAAACCGAGTGGAAGACTCGGACCGACTCAATGGAGCCGAGATCCACATTGGAGATTCCCTCAACAACTTCGGCAACAAGAACCCCAGGTAGTTTACAACCTGTTCATTTAAAATCCATGG
>NW_022289055.1:0-1487 GCF_004355925.1 Anarrhichthys ocellatus | reverse complement strand
AGTCGCCCCCTGGTGGACACTAGAGAGAATGCAGCTTTAACACTTGATGGAGGATCCATAATTTAAATTAATTAAAGTGACAGCACAGACTAAAACCAACTGCTAATTCTAAGCGTCACAAAATGGTCAAACTTTCGTGCATTATGGCACTTTCCTTATTATTGATCGCACCTCATACAGAGGGGAAAATAATTATTAGTTTGATAATTATCGTACAGATACGATAATTATCAAACATCTGGCAGCGGTGATATAAAGTGTCCTCCATGCAGCAGCGCCTCCTGCAGTCACATTCATAGAACAGGTTTATTTTGCTACGACTTATAATAATCTCAACGACAAGAACTAGAGGAAGAAGAAGCAGCGTTTCCAGGAGAAGTACTGTAAGTTTCTCTTTTTTAAGGGGCCACGTTTGCTCATCAAACCCAACGGAGACAAACAGAAATAACCACCTCTGTCATTCCTCAGAGCTAATTTTATCTCACCTCTGTGTTGTTACGCAATGAAACACACACTCAGAGCCCCTGCCTCTCAGCAGCACTCCAACATGCATTCACAGTGTGAGGAGAACCGGGTGAGTAAGCGTGTCACTCGTCGACACTCCTGCCGTGAGGTAGGAAAGGCTTCGACATGACAGGTTACCTGCAGGCAGGTGGGAGTCAGGAGGATCTGGAGTGGAAACTAATCTAATCTATTCTATTCTATTTTTTTATTTGCAAATCGACAAAAAGACAATGTCTAGGTGGGCGACTGTGGCTAAGTGGATAGCAGGGCCGTCTTTCAATCAGAGAGTCGGCGGTTCAATCCCCGGCACTGGTCGCATGTCGATGTGTCCTTGAGCAAGACACTTAACCCCAAAATTGCTCCCGTAGTTGTGCCTACAGTGTAGAAATGTGATAGAATCTGAATTGTAAGTCGCTTTGGATAAAAGCGTCTGCTAAATGACTGTAATGTCTAATATATCTTAAAATAAACCTATTAGACGTTAACATTATGAATATACTCTTAAGTCTTTACATCACATCTCGTAGTCGTGACATGTGGTCGAGAGCTCAAGAGTGAGTTAAGATTATGAATATGATGTGATGTATGGTGAACTTGAGTGCCATAAAAGGCACTATTAAATAAAAACCTATTATCAGTTGTATTAGTATTATTATAAGCATGCATTAGATATTTTAATTGCCGGTTTTTGAGTTTTAAATATGTAATATTACACCATATTTTAAGTTACTTGCTTAATTATTTTTCAAGCAAAACCTAAAATTGATTTAATAACATTCAAAAAATATTTGAAATTTACAAATTGTCATTCTTGTATCAAGTAACTCAACGTCCAGCTCTTGAGTTTCAGGTTCAAAATTTTAAATTTAAAAAAAGGTTTTAAAAGCCACTTACTTATTTGTAACTTTTGTTGCTTAAAGTTGTTGAAATAGATTTTCACTTTGGGGAAAGATGAAATTATTTAAATTACTCTGAAAGTGTCT
>NW_022289054.1:0-1487 GCF_004355925.1 Anarrhichthys ocellatus | reverse complement strand
TCAGGTACTCTGTTCACTACCTGCTCAGGTACTCTGTTCACTACCTGCTCAGGTACAAAAAGGAGCGTTTAGCAGCTAAAGAGACTGCTGTTTCCTTCAGGAGGTGATGGAGACCAGAAACAGAGCTTAAAGAGAGAACATCCATCATGTGACACAGAAACAAAGACTCCTAAATGTATCAAAGTATTAGTTGTTAGAAGGTAAAGGTAACGTGTGTACCTGATAGTCTTCCCCTCCCTCAGGTCGTACAGAGAGAAGAAGATGTCGGTGTCTTCTCCGATGCTGTTGTAGGTGAAGCTCTTCAGGTTGACCAGTAGGTGGTGTGGTACTGGAACTCTGACCGGCTCCCCGTGACGCTGACGCGTACCGTCGCCCTGCAAACACACAACAAAACAAGTATTATGGGCCTTAAATCATAGAAGACAATAAACATATATTCACTGATTGTATACATTCTAAATATTGTCACAAATGTGTACTGAAGTAAAGGTAATGAAGTATTAATGATACAACAAAGTAAAAGTATAAACTGTGATTCTCTTAAAGAGCTGAAATGAATGTTACTAAAACTAAAGTATACTTGATTATTAAAGTACTACAAGTATTGTGTTGCAGTATCTTTATGTTGTAGGTTTCAGATGAATGTAGTTGAAGTACATGTGAAGTAACAGTATATTAAATGTACTTCTACTCAGTGTACTGCAGTATGTAGTACTTTACCTGAGTAGTACTCAGTTGAACACTGTGTCTGCTGGACAGATGCTGAGGAAGACAGAGAGACACAAAAGCTTACATCATCATGTTCTCTCCTCTCCTCGTCTCCTCCACTTGATTCCTCGTCTCATCCTCTCATTTCCTCCCTTTCCTTATTTCCTCTCCTCTATTTGTTTCCTTTTCTTTCTCCTAGTCTCCGATCCTCTCTCCGTTTCTTCTCCTCTCGTCCTTTCTTCCACTCATCTTCTCATTTATTCTCCTTGTCTCCTCTCCTCCCCTCCTCTCCTTGTTTCCTCACTACTCTTTTTGTCTCCTCTCCTCCCTGTATGTCCTCTCCTCCCCTCCTCTCCTTGTTTCCTCACTTCTCTTTTTGTTTCCTCGCCTCCTTTCCTTTTCTCCTCCCCTCTAATTTTCTCTCCTCCTTTTCTTGTCTCATCTCCTCTCCTAGTTTTCTCTTCTTTTTCTCCTCTCCCCCTTTTCATATTCACACTGAATTATCTTGTAATGATTTTCCTCTTCTATTGTTCTGGAAAGTTGACCTTTTGTTGGTCAAACGTAACAACGAGAAAGAAACAGAAAGAAACTTAAAGAAACATGAAGAAACATTTCCATGACATATAAACAATGAGGAATCATTTGGATCATAACTTCAGTTAGTTTGTTTTTATTGGTTCTCGTTCTCTTCAGTAAAGAAAGAAGAAAAAGTATCTGATGTAACTTTTAGAGTCCGTTAGACTCAACAGATGTTTGTGTGTTAATCTCTCCGTGTCTCT
>NW_022289053.1:0-1487 GCF_004355925.1 Anarrhichthys ocellatus | reverse complement strand
GTGTTTGGAAGCTTTTTTCTTCTTCATTGAATCATCCGACTGTTGGGGACTCCAGGTAACACTTTTCATTTCTTTGTTGCATCAGATCATCTTCCTGCATCAGTTTCAGAGTATCTTTAGCATGTCGATATGTACCTCTGGAGCACATGGAAGCAAATAATAGTTGTAATGGTTTTAACCATAATTGTGAAATGTAACTGAATACTTATACTGTGTATATGCACTCTCCTTTGTACTACATCTGCTGAACAGCAGTTTCCCTCTGGATAAAGTTCTATTTGATTTTATTGTTGAAATCTAACACATTCACAATTATTGTTGTAATCACTCCTCCAGAATTCCAATAGGACACATATTACACAAGTAATAATGAATAATAAGAGTATATAATGTTGAAACACATGGTCTGTATCACACTAAGACATGGAGTAATACGTTGCTGGACACAGATTTATGCTTAACAATTCACAAACGATCTTCCTTTTTATCTCTTATGTGTTTTTCAACCGTCTCTCTCCCAGAGAACGTGGCCTTGCGTGGAAAGGCGACCCAGTCAGACCATTATGACCACGTGCGTGAGGCTCATGCTTTCAATGCTATTGATGGAAACCGTGATACTAATTTCCATTTGGGATCATGCACCCACACTGATGAAGAGACCAACCCCTGGTGGAGAGTGGACCTGCTGGACTCCTACATCGTCACCTCCGTCATCATCACCAACAGAGGAGACTGCTGTGAGGAGAGGCTCAACGGGGCAAAGATTCACATCGGCAACTCTTTAGAGAACAACGGTGCCGCAAACCCAGTGTAAGAAAATATATCCCGTGATCAATACAGAGTTAGCTGCAAGCTGCAGGCTCAGCAGTCGCTATGTGGAGGCGATAGATATGTGGCAGCTTTAAATCTTATTTCCACAAATATATATAAACATTTTTCTTTTTTTATTGTCTTTTGAAAAAAACAAGTATTATTGTTACGTGACGAAAATAAAAAATTTCAAGAATCAAAAAACAATTAAAGCTGCAAGCAGCATTGATCGGGCCCTCGCAACTTCACGCACGTCGAGTGTACTGGCAGGACTCTTAGTTATACTTAAGTGAATAACTTAATCACATTTTCTTGATGAGTCCTTGGAGATATTGCAAAGAAGCCCAGATAACACTTTTCATATTTGTAAGTGTGTTTGTTTTGCAGGAGAGAACCTGGCCCTCAGAGGAGACGCCTCACAGTCGTCAGTGTTTAATTTTGGCGATGCATATGCAGCCATAGATGGGAATCCTAACAGCAAGTTGTCGGCTGGCTCCTGCAGTTCCACAAAGAACGACATCAACCCCTGGTGGCGACTGGATCTGCACAAAACCCACAAACCGAGTGGAAGACTCGGACCGACTCAATGGAGCCGAGATCCACATTGGAGATTCCCTCAACAACTTCGGCAACAAGAACCCCAGGTAGTTTACAACCTGTTCATTTAAAATCCATGG
>NW_022289052.1:0-1488 GCF_004355925.1 Anarrhichthys ocellatus | reverse complement strand
TTAGCCAATCAGAGGCCTCCAAAGTTAGGACCAGGTGACCTGATGTTAAAACCTCTTGGTCCCGAGAGCCCCCTTTAAAGGGGGCTAGAGGGGGGGCGACAGAGTACACACGTGTACAATTCACTTTTGCGAAACGAATAAAATGATATGTTATGACATATCATATACCTATGTAACAAAGAGATTCTGGGCGAAACAACCATGGGAGCCATTTTACACACTGCAAAACACAATTATACATGAACTAAGATCATATCTAGAAGATATCTATAAGATTTACCACAATACCACGTTTTTTTGGCCAAAAATCTGCGTACGATGCTCTTTGTTTGGGTCTTTCATGACAAAGCCGGCAGCTATCATGGCGGATTTGCATATGCAGCAGGGGCGTAATTCGACCCCGCGTCGACTGGACATGTCCGAATTACTCTCTTTCAAACCATTCAAAAGTTATATAAGCAAAGCCAACCAACAAACCACCGCTCCCCAGAAAATAAATTGAACCGCCATGTACCTTTTGCTGATTTTCGTGACGAAAAACGCAGCTAATCCATTGAAATATGCGGCAGCTGTAAAGCCCGTTTCCTGAACTGTGCCTGTGATGCGAAATGGCGGCTCTGAGAGAATGAATGAGAGAATGCCAAGCATTCAGTCAGCTGGACCAATGAATTTAGACATGGGGGTTGTGCCAAACATATCGAGATTTTCAGTGAGTAAATGGAAAATGCAGGGGCTTCTCAAACACCCCTGCATGGCTTTCGTTGGACTCTCCCGCATGTAACAAGGTGTCACATGATTAAATCGGCCAATCACAGGCCTTACAAAGACCTACATAGACACATGCACTCAGGAATTTATTTTATGGATGACAGATATGACAGCACAAAATTGCTCCAAATGATGCCAAACTGCTTTATTAGGATTATTGAACACTCTTAGTGATAAGACAAGTGAATATATAGTTAATATTTAGTTATATAGTATATAAAATTAGAATACAGCAGCGCAACTGCTGGTTCCAAAAATGAGAATTTTGCTTGACTTTGCTTGGTTTATGCTGGCCTCACTCAATTCAAGTCAAATCTGTTTTAGAGACTGTAAAACATGTTGTGCTATGACTGTGGCTATACATTTTTAGGCATTAGTTCAAGTAATATTTTCAACACAAGTGCTTTCTTTTCAGGCGAACCTGAAACTTTTTCAATTTGAGCTGTGCCATATGTGTTTATGTTATTAACCAGTAACATATATACAATATTTACACATATCAGCACATCTCACAAGTGTTACCTGTATTATACCATCACAATTATTAAAATAGACCTTGTAGTTTCAGATTTACAGTCTTTTAAGTATGGGTATGCAATTTTCGAGCAGAGGCCTAAAAATAGGGCTAGGGTTCAAGAGGTTTTAACCAATCAGAGGCCTCCAAAGTTAGGACCAGGTGACCTGATGTTAGCCAATCAGAGGCCTCCAAAGTTAGGACCA
>NW_022289051.1:0-1488 GCF_004355925.1 Anarrhichthys ocellatus | reverse complement strand
GAGGAGTCGCCCCCTGGTGGACATTAGAGAGAATGCAGCTTTAACACCTGAAGCTTTGACTTCACTTTTTTAGAACCTGAGGTGGTTGCCGTCTGGTCCACACATCTATCCACATGTGTACATTTGGTGTGGGATTATTTTCACGTCTTACTCTCAATTTATGGCCCTTTTTCTAATTTGAACTTCTGCACCAAACAGATGTTTTCCTGCAGAGATCTCTCACGCTGCACACTTAAACCAGGTTCACTGAGAAACTCAACCTCACTTTGCTGATCCTCTTACACTACCGACTGAACTCAGGAAGTAAGATGACTCACACGACCTGCAGCTATGTCAGTCAACCTCCCATGTTGTGAAAATGACCCTTAGGTCTTTGTCATTACTTGAGTGACGCAATGTAACATCAGGTTATTTTGATCCATGTCTCACACAGAGTGTTTTCACTTCATGCTCTGGGGTTGTGAGTAAAATGTACATGAGAATAAACTCAACACTTCAAATTAGTAGTGCAGAAATGTCCCATACCGACACCCAATTTCTTCTTAAATTATCTCTGTTTTATTTCGCTATTAACTTAATATCTTTTCACTTGTTGGTCGGACAAAACAAGCAATTTGAGGACGACTCTTTGGATATTTAGAAAATTGTATTTGACCTTTTAAAGTCAAAATTTATGATCATGATATGAGATTAAATCCTCATTCACAGCCTGGAAATGAACAGTCCATCATGGGTGAAATTGCAGTCTTTTTCCAGCCTTGTCAAATAGCAGTAATATCAGCTGAGACAGCACCGGTAAGTCATTAAAATGACTGAAATAATATCTTTGGAATATTAACATGATATCAAAAAAGCACTACCCACAATGCTCTGCATGTTGACTTTCCCACAATGCACCACAGTCTGAATACTATGATGAACTGTGTTGTCCCTCCTCTTCCTGTTTAGTCTCCGCCCACATGGCCCCGGGGCGCTGATCAATAATTGAAGCACTGCAGGTTAAACATGACAGAGGTTACTCTGCATTATTTATCCCACACACCAAGAGCCTTTTTTCTGCAGACACCCAGAGACAGTGTTACCACACGCCTCACGGCCACCAAACCTTTATCAGCAACAACCCTGATTTCCTGTCTGCAGACAAATGTCTCCTCTGACATTAGAGCAAAGAAAGTACGCGGTTTATTTTAATGCTCAGAGCAGCATATATTTCTGTACCCTGTCAGCTGAAAGAGCAATTAAGCAGATAATATTTCAAAGGAAAGAAATGCAAGGAGGAATCACACAGTAACACGACTCTGACTCTGACTCAGATGAAACACAAACACTTGTTTACTAGCAACACGCACGACTCGGTAGCAAACTTCTGTACTTTCTTTGGTACAATGTTATGTTTAGTTTAGGCCAGACTTCCTGCTCCCCAAACAACTTTTAAGAGCTGATACGTCTCTGGTAGAGACCTGTCAATCACTGTGTAGCCCCGCCCTA
>NW_022289048.1:0-1489 GCF_004355925.1 Anarrhichthys ocellatus | reverse complement strand
AAACCCAGCACAGTAAAGTCAGACTTTTGTAAGAACAATAACAATAACACAATGTTACAAGAATGTTGGGAAAAAAATCTAAATGACTAATTATTATGCATTTAATAATTAGTGAATGTTATTCATTTAACAGAAGCTCATGTCCTCTGTAGTGTTTAAAGCCTGTGTCCTTGTGTGAACTATCTGGGACACCAGGCGTCTTCAGCAAATGTTTAGTCTATTAAGAAGCAGTTGATTGCCGAAAGAACACTTCAGCTGTTTGTCCTGAATAAGAATGATAATAAACTTGTAGAAAGTGTCAATACTTACGCAGACCTGATTTGCGACCATGATTTACGAGAAAGTGACCTTCATACTAGAACAAATTGTTAAAGTGTCCAGATACGTAGACGCCTGTGTGAAACGCAAAATGTGTGTGTGTTACCCTGTGCCAGCCCACTGCATGTTGTTTACTTAGTATAAATACCAGAGACTCGGAGACAGATCTTCGAGCAGTCTTGATGTACATTCCGTATGTGAATCAACCCTGTCTCCTTCTTTGCAAGGAATAAATGTCCAATGATTAATGATTTTCACACCAGTCTCGCGTGAATTTTTCTAACAAAAAACATCCACTGAATCAGAATCAGAATCAGAACCCTTTATTGCCACGGTATGTTGAACATACAAGGAATTTGGCGTGACGGGAGGTGCAAACATTTAACAATCAACAACAATCAGTGCAAGTAGAAACATATTAAAATTTACAGAGAGATATTAAATGAAGTAAGATATAAAATAAATGAAATATAAAATAAAGATGAAATATAAAATAAAGTGAAATATAAAATAAAGTGCACAAACGAACAGATAACAGGACTATAAACAACCAACAGATGACAGGACTATAAACAAGTGAGATGTAAGTGTAGTGTAAAAGTGTCGAGTCTAATAGAAGGGATGAAGGGGAGTGACCGGTGGGAATTTGTCCTGGGGATGACAGAGTCAGTGGGGGTCCCGGGCTCTGTTAATGAGCCCGGCAGGCAGCAGCAGTCATGTGTAGTTTATGTGATCTTCACCACAGCCTCAATTGTCATAACTGACATTACCAGGTCTAAAGATTCAGATTATTAAGTATATGAAATAAATAAAATGAGCACGTAACACATTAATGCATCGATAATTATAGATATAACAATATAATTATTCTAAAATTAGCCATTCTGCAATACATTTACTTTTAAGTATATAATGATGTTCATCATTTTGTACTTTCAACTGATTAATATCTTGGATGCATAGCTCTTACTTGTAAGTATTTCAACACTGTAGTATTGCTACTTTTACTGAAGGAAAATATCCTAGTACCCAGTACTTCTTCAACAACTGTATGTTAATATTAGTCTAGTGGAAAATTAAAAGGATTTCTTTCATTCACACACTTTTTAGACAGTTAATGTGATGTAGTGCATGCTTTGTTCACCTCTGCATCATGTGCTGCTCTCTCTCT
>NW_022289047.1:0-1489 GCF_004355925.1 Anarrhichthys ocellatus | reverse complement strand
ACAGGGCCATGTAGGTTTGGATTTTTTTTCCCCCTTAATAATAAAAACCTTCATTTAAAAACTGCATTTTGTGTTTACTTGTGTTATCTTTGTCTAATATTTAAATTTGTTTGATGATCTGAAACATTTTTATAAATTATAATACATGTAGTGTATTTAAGAAACATTATTAAATTATAAAATAGACATAACTTTGTGATTCTGTTTAGGCCAACAGAGAAGGCCTTGCAGGCCCTGACGGCCCACCACTGGTGTACACATATACACATATTCACACACATATACACACATATATATATATATATGCTCAACGTACCACTCCACCGATCACCAGCACCGTCATGGACGCTCTGGAGGTGACGGACACCAGACCCGTCGCTATGTAAACCACCATCTGGTCCTTGAAGGTGGAGCTCTCCTGCAGAGAGCAGTGATGGAGATGAGCTCAAATATATAAATAACTCATAAATCATAAAACAAAGTGTCTGGACGTGATGGAAACACCTGCAGTCGGGGGCCGGGGCCGCTCAGCGCCCGCTTGGCGTTGGAGGCTCCGATGAAGCGAGAGACGAGCGCCGTCCAGCCCAGAGAGAACTGGAACTCTATGTTCTCCTGGAAGTCTGCACACAGGGCCACGAGGCCGAGGGCGTAGCTCAAGTCGAAGGAGGCTGAGGGAGCGGAGAGCTGCTCGTGGACGGACGGGGACAGCAGAGGACGGACGCTGTCTGAGGACAGAGGACAGACAGACACATGTCACACGTCTGTGACCAGCGTAGAGAAGACAACGTGACCAGAGAGACAGACGTCGTACCGATCATGTGTCTCTGAGCATCTCTGATGTCTCTGTGGACACCGATGGAGCAGCGAAGAGACAAACAGCCAACCAGCCTCTCCTCCATGTGCTGCAGCAGCTTCTGAAGACAAGGAACAACCAAAATGACAATTCTTTACATCAGTGTCTTTATCTCTATCATCTCTATTTATATCATCTCTATCTCTATCTCCATCATCTCTTTCTCTATCATCTCTATTTATATCATCTCTATCTCTATCATCTCTATTTCTATCATCTCTTTCTCTATCATCTCTATCTCTATCATATCTATCAGTGTTCGATCCCCGATCCCGGGTGGTCCTTCTGTGTGGAGTTTGCACGTTCTCCCCGTTGCAGCGTGGGTTCTCCGGCTTCCTCCCACAGTCCAAAGACGTGCAGCTTAGGTTATTTGGAGACTCGAAATTGCCCGTAGGTGTGAATGTGAGCGTGAATGTTTGTCTGTCTCTATATGTGCCCTGCGATGAACTGGCGACCTGTCCAGGGTGTACCCTGCCTTCACCCATTGTCAGCTGGGATCGGCTCCAGCGCCCCGCGACCCTGAACAGGATAAGCGGTTTGGATAATGGATGGATGGATATCTCTATCATCTCTTTCTCTGTCATCTCTTTCTCTATCATCTCTATTTCTATCATCTCTATCTCTATCATCTCTTTC
>NW_022289046.1:0-1489 GCF_004355925.1 Anarrhichthys ocellatus | reverse complement strand
AGAGAGAGAGCAGCACATGATGCAGAGGTGAACAAAGCATGCACTACATCACATTAACTGTCTAAAAAGTGTGTGAATGAAAGAAATCCTTTTAATTTTCCACTAGACTAATATTAACATACAGTTGTTGAAGAAGTACTGGGTACTAGGATATTTTCCTTCAGTAAAAGTAGCAATACTACAGTGTTGAAATACTTACAAGTAAGAGCTATGCATCCAAGATATTAATCAGTTGAAAGTACAAAATGATGAACATCATTATATACTTAAAAGTAAATGTATTGCAGAATGGCTAATTTTAGAATAATTATATTGTTATATCTATAATTATCGATGCATTAATGTGTTACGTGCTCATTTTATTTATTTCATATACTTAATAATCTGAATCTTTAGACCTGGTAATGTCAGTTATGACAATTGAGGCTGTGGTGAAGATCACATAAACTACACATGACTGCTGCTGCCTGCCGGGCTCATTAACAGAGCCCGGGACCCCCACTGACTCTGTCATCCCCAGGACAAATTCCCACCGGTCACTCCCCTTCATCCCTTCTATTAGACTCGACACTTTTACACTACACTTACATCTCACTTGTTTATAGTCCTGTCATCTGTTGGTTGTTTATAGTCCTGTTATCTGTTCGTTTGTGCACTTTATTTTATATTTCACTTTATTTTATATTTCATCTTTATTTTATATTTCATTTATTTTATATCTTACTTCATTTAATATCTCTCTGTAAATTTTAATATGTTTCTACTTGCACTGATTGTTGTTGATTGTTAAATGTTTGCACCTCCCGTCACGCCAAATTCCTTGTATGTTCAACATACCGTGGCAATAAAGGGTTCTGATTCTGATTCTGATTCAGTGGATGTTTTTTGTTAGAAAAATTCACGCGAGACTGGTGTGAAAATCATTAATCATTGGACATTTATTCCTTGCAAAGAAGGAGACAGGGTTGATTCACATACGGAATGTACATCAAGACTGCTCGAAGATCTGTCTCCGAGTCTCTGGTATTTATACTAAGTAAACAACATGCAGTGGGCTGGCACAGGGTAACACACACACATTTTGCGTTTCACACAGGCGTCTACGTATCTGGACACTTTAACAATTTGTTCTAGTATGAAGGTCACTTTCTCGTAAATCATGGTCGCAAATCAGGTCTGCGTAAGTATTGACACTTTCTACAAGTTTATTATCATTCTTATTCAGGACAAACAGCTGAAGTGTTCTTTCGGCAATCAACTGCTTCTTAATAGACTAAACATTTGCTGAAGACGCCTGGTGTCCCAGATAGTTCACACAAGGACACAGGCTTTAAACACTACAGAGGACATGAGCTTCTGTTAAATGAATAACATTCACTAATTATTAAATGCATAATAATTAGTCATTTAGATTTTTTTCCCAACATTCTTGTAACATTGTGTTATTGTTATTGTTCTTACAAAAGTCTGACTTTACTGTGCTGGGTTT
>NW_022289045.1:0-1490 GCF_004355925.1 Anarrhichthys ocellatus | reverse complement strand
ATTTAGTGTTTTTATTAAATTTTCATGTTCATATGTTTTTTTTTTACTTTTCTTCTTTATCCAAGGTTTTCACTGCTGGAAAAAGGCAGGAAAGAGAGGACTGCTGGCTGACATGGATGGAAACAATGCAACGTTTCGAAAATGTAAAAAAAAAAACATATGAACATGAAAATTTAATAAAAACACTAAATATTACAAAACTACCCAGGGTACCTTTTCACAAAACTGCATTTTCTAAGATATTCAGACAATGTGAAAAGTAGTAATTTTTGCTGAGTTTAAGTTCACTATAATTGACCAAGCTTCACTCTCATATCTTTGCTCTAAGTGTAGAATGTTCTAGCATATAATTCATTGCAAAGTCAACAAGCAATGAGAGGAAGCATGGGGCAGTGTTGTAAGTCAGTAAACTGTTGTGCCATTTCAAAATGCTGTATGTTTGAGCCGCAAAGGATATTAACTGCAAATATAATTACAATTTGTCACATCAAACTGCACTGTATAATTTAAAACTGTCATTATTCATGAAGAAATCAAACAGTGGAGCAGGACTCTTAGACATTGCCATTTCTCTTGCTGTCATATTTTCAATACTCTACTCTAGCCTACACCGCATTAATGCCTTTTATCAGCTATGGGTTTAGTTTCTCTAATTATTCTCTCATAATTCTCAGATCAGTAGCACTTTACTGGCAAAAGACAGTAAGGCTGGTCATTCAGCATGTAGATGCTGGTATCAACAACATCCCAACTGTATTGAAGTAAATGAAAAACCTTACTAAATCTGCTCCAAATGTGTTGTGGTGGCATTGTTTCATTAATAAGACAGTCTAACACTTGCATTTGGAGCAGATTTAGTAAGGTTTTTCATTTACTTCAATACAGTTGGGATGTTGTTGATACCAGCATCTACATGCTGAATGACCAGCCTTACTGTCTTTTGCCAGTAAAGTGCTACTGATCTGAGAATTATGAGAGAATAATTAGAGAAACTAAACCCATAGCTGATAAAAGGCATTAATGCGGTGTAGGCTAGAGTAGAGTATTGAAAATATGACAGCAAGAGAAATGGCAATGTCTAAGAGTCCTGCTCCACTGTTTGATTTCTTCATGAATAATGACAGTTTTAAATTATACAGTGCAGTTTGATGTGACAAATTGTAATTATATTTGCAGTTAATATCCTTTGCGGCTCAAACATACAGCATTTTGAAATGGCACAACAGTTTACTGACTTACAACACTGCCCCATGCTTCCTCTCATTGCTTGTTGACTTTGCAATGAATTATATGCTAGAACATTCTACACTTAGAGCAAAGATATGAGAGTGAAGCTTGGTCAATTATAGTGAACTTAAACTCAGCAAAAATTACTACTTTTCACATTGTCTGAATATCTTAGAAAATGCAGTTTTGTGAAAAGGTACCCTGGGTAGTTTTGTAATATTTAGTGTTTTTATTAAATTTTCATGTTCATATGTTTTTTTTTT
>NW_022289044.1:1069-1490 GCF_004355925.1 Anarrhichthys ocellatus | reverse complement strand
GACGGGGAGGAGGAGACGGGGTGGAGGAGACGGGGAGGAGGAGACGGGGTGGAGGAGACGGGGTGGAGGAGACTGGGTGGAGGAGACTGGGTGGAGGAGACGGGGTGGAGGAGACGGGGTGGAAAACAGTTATTTGTAAGAAATACAGATTAAATGTTGTTAAACTTCACTGTTCAGTAAAACAAGTGCAGTCGTACACAAGAAGGAAAGCAGGATTATGAGAAAGCAATGTCAACGTTTGATGAATTATAAAACATTCAAAGTCAGATTATGACATCATGGGATGTATTTACTGTCTCTGCAGACGCTCCACTTACTAGCTTACATTAAACGTGACTTCCTGCAGACGAGAATTAGAAAACCTGCCGTCTTCTGCTGGGTGGCCTTCCAGTCTTTGTGTCCCACAGATGGGGGTGTTGGG
>NW_022289044.1:0-969 GCF_004355925.1 Anarrhichthys ocellatus | reverse complement strand
GGGGGGGGGCAGACAAAGATCCGTCGGTGAAAAGGCAAAAGTTATAAATTCATCTATTTGCTCCCCGCTGACCTCGGCGCTCCTCTACCCACAATGCATCAGCCTGTCACAACACTGAGGGACGAGTGAAAAGAGGAAGAATGAGAACCAGATGCTTTATTGTCTTCCTCACTTCCACATAATTAGCCGGTAAGAAGAAGAAAATGTCCCGTCTCTGGTTTAATGGTGCTGAATGAACTTGAAGCCCCCCCCCCACGCACGCACGCACACACACGCACGCACGCACACGCACGCACACGCACGCACACGCACGCACGCACACTGCGTGTGGAGTTGAACAGATTAACAGAATCACGCTGATGTAATGGAGCCACTCAGAGCCGTCGTTAGTCTGATGATGTTTAATCTGCTTTTGATCAGCTGATCACACTAATAGTTACTAATTACACTTATTACTCAATTAAGGACACGCCTACCTCTGCAGTGATGAGCCAACATTCATTTAGTTCACATT
Organism: Anarrhichthys ocellatus; assembly: GCF_004355925.1. Classification (NCBI taxonomy): domain Eukaryota; kingdom Metazoa; phylum Chordata; class Actinopteri; order Perciformes; family Anarhichadidae; genus Anarrhichthys; species Anarrhichthys ocellatus. The sequence goes on along the minus strand of NW_022289044.1, from coordinate 455 downwards.
GCATACGATAACGTGTTTATATTAAATATACGTAGAGATATAAAAATAGAGATATAAGACGAGCTGTCACAATGCTCAGCTGTCTGTCACTAAGCCCCTCCCACTAAGGACTGATGGTCCAATCAGATTTTGAGGAGCAGTAACTCTGCTAGCTGCTCTTAATGTTAGCATATCAGGTTAGCTTAGCATCAATAGCTAACCCATTATTTTGTGATTTTATTCCAAAACTTCCGATTGTTTTTTGCCAAAATAATACTAATAAATATTAGTATTATCAGACTCTAAAATATTCATCTGATCAGATCTTTGATTCAACAATTCATCAAGTTGTTTCTATCGGACTGTTTGCTCCACTCCTCCTCTTCCTCCTCCTCCTCTTATCTCATATCACGTCATCATCACTTCAGTCGTCACAGGAGATGATCAGTTAAAGTCCAGTGCCCCCCCCCCCCCCC
>NW_022289043.1:0-1410 GCF_004355925.1 Anarrhichthys ocellatus | reverse complement strand
CACCAACCTTCGTTTATGTAGAAGCAGATTCCGCCTCCCCTCGTTTTCCCCGACAGCGCCGTTACGCGGTCCGCTCGGAGGAGTTGGAAGCCCGGCAGATGTAGTGTGCTGTCCGGGATGTGCTCACCGAGCCAGGTTTCAGTGAAGCACAGGGCGGCGGATCTGCTAAAGTCCTTTTTTAGTTTGTTGAGGAGCAGCAGCTCATCCATCTTGTTGGCCAGAGAGCGGACGTTCGCCAGATGAATTGACGGGAGCGCAGTTCTGAGTCCCTGCTGACGCAGATTAACGAGCGCTCCTGCTCGCTTCCCTCGTCGGTGTCTCCGATAGATTCCGAGTAGGGCCGCTGCTCCTCCAACTAAAAGCTCTGAAAAACTTTCTGGTTCGATGAAATGCGGCGAAAAGTTTTGACCAGTGGATAGACGGATGTTTAAGAGTTCCTCTCTGCTGAATGTGATCAGAGAGGGAGAGCCGGAAACGAGACAAACAAACAAATACAGAAAAAGTACGAGAGAGCGCAGTACCGAGGCTGCCATCTGAGGCGCCATCTTGATGTACGATCAGTTTTTTAAGATAGTAAAATATTTTTTATGAAACAAACAGGAGGGTGACTATTTTCAACGGTGGATTAATCCACATTTGGTGCTGTAGTGAGTGTTTGTATGTGAGTCAAAATAACCTACAGTGTGTGTTCATTCTAATGAAGTAACAATGTCACCTCGCTCAGTAAAACACCTTTTCTGAATCAATTGTTAAAAGATTCGTTCAGCTATTAAATATTGTGATGATGTGGCTGCAGGACTTGCTGTACCGGAGGAGCCGGTCTCTGGTGGACTATGAAAACGCTAACAAGGCTCTGGATAAAGCTCGAGCCAAAAACAGAGACGTCCTGCAGGCCGAGACCAGCCAGCAGCTCTGCTGCCACAAGTTTGAGAAGATCTCTGAGTCCGCCAAGCAAGGTCAGTCTAGTCCGCCATTTCTACCTGTGAGAGACTGCCTTTACTTTTACAGCTACAACAAAACACACAGACAGAGACAGTAGGAGGGGAAACAGTCCTCACACCAATATACTGATTTATCTTCAGATCCTTGGTACTTGTACTCCAGATCCTTGGTACTCGTACTCCAGATCCTTGATACTCTTACTCCAAATCCTTGGTACTCGTACTCCGGATCCTTGGTACTCTTACTCCGGATCCTTGGTACTCTTACTCCGGATCCTTGGTACTCTTACTCCGGATCCTTGGTACTCTTACTCCGGATCCTTTGTACTCTTACTCCGGATCCTTTGTACTCTTACTCCGGATCCTTTGTACTCTTACTCCGGATCCTTGGCGCTTGTACTCCGGATCCTTGGCGCTTGTACTCCGGATCCTTGGCGCTTGTACTCCGGATCCTTGGCGCTTGTACTCC
>NW_022289042.1:0-1491 GCF_004355925.1 Anarrhichthys ocellatus | reverse complement strand
TTTCTTCAAAAAAGTGGCTCAGAACAGTTGATTTCATGCATACATGAAATCAACTGTTCTGAGCCACTTTTTTGAAGATAATCTTGGAGACTGTTGACTTTCACAAAATCCACTTTTGGCCTCTTCCAAGCCTGAAACGTCTTTTAAGAGCATAAAAGGCTGAGCATGTACCTTAAACCAGTAAAGGTGTATAAGCATCAGATGCTACTGAAAACATCATGTATGAATGAAATCAACTGTTCTGAGACACTTTTTGAAGAAAATCTTTGAAACTATGTTGACTTTCACAAAATCCACTTTTGGCCTCTTCCAAGCCTGAAACATCTTTTAAGAGCATAAAAGGCTGAGCATGTACCTTAAACCAGTCAAGGTGTATAAGGATCAGATTCTACTGAAAACATCATGTATGAATGAAGTCAACTGTTCTGAGACACTTTTTTGAAGAAAATCTTTGAAACCATGTTGACTTTCACAAAATCCACTTTTTGCCTCTTTCAAGTCTGAAACGTCTTTTAAGAGCATAAAAGGCTGAGCATCTACCTTAAACCAGTAAAGGTGCATAAGCATCAGATTCTACTGAAAACATGATGTATGAATGAAATCAAATGTTCTCAGCCACTTTTTTTAAGAAAATCTTTGAAACTGTTGACTTTCACAAAATCAACTTTTGGCCTCTTCCAAGCCTGAAACGTCTTTTAAGAGCATAAAAGGCTGAGCATCTACCTTAAACCAGTCAAGGTGTATAAGCATCAGATTCTACTGAAAACATCATGTATGCATGACATCAACTGTTCTGAGCCACTTTTTTGAAGATAATCTTGGAGACTGTTGACTTTCACAAAATCCACTTTTGGCAACCAGTCAAGGTGTATAAGCATCAGATTCTACTGAAAACATCATATGTGAATGAAATCAACTGTTCTGAGCCACTTTTTTGAAGATAATCTTGGAGACTGTTGACTTTCACAAAATCCACTTTTGGCAACCAGTAAAGGTGTATAAGCATCAGATTCTACTGAAAACATCATATGTGAATGAAATCAACTGTTCTGAGCCATTTTTTTGAAGAAAATCTTTGAAACTATGTTGACTTTCACAAAATCCAGTTTTGGCCTCTTCCAAGCCTGAAACGTCTTTTAAGAGCATAAAAGGCTGAGCATGTACCTTAAACCAGTCAAGGTGTATAAGCATCAGATTCTACTGAAAACATCATGTATGAATGAAATCAACTGTTCTGAGACACTTTTTTAATGAAAATCTTTGAAAGTAATTTTACTTTCACAAAATCCACTTTTTTGAAGAAAATCTTTGAAACTATGTTGACTTTCACAAAATCCACTTTTGGCCTCTTCCAAGCCTGAAACGTCTTTTAAGAGCATAAAAGGCTGAGCATGTTCCTTAAACCAGTCAAGGTGTATAAGCATCAGATGCTACTGAAAACATCATGTATGAATGAAATCAACTGCTCTGAGACACTTTTTTGAAGAAAAT
>NW_022289041.1:719-1491 GCF_004355925.1 Anarrhichthys ocellatus | reverse complement strand
ACGGTGTTCAGGCCAGCAGCTCTATGAGGACGGTGTTCAGGCCAGCAACTCTATGAGGACGATGTTCAGGCCAGCAGCTCTATGAGGACGGTGTTCAGACCTGCAGCTCTATGAGGACGGAGTTCAGACCTGCAGCTTCATGAGGACGATGTTCAGATCAGCAGCTTCATGAGGACGGTGTTCAGACCTGCAGCTCTATGAGGACGGTGTTCAGACCTGCAGCTTCATGAGGACGGTGTTCAGACCTGCAGCTCTATGAGGACGGTGTTCAGACCTGCAGCTTCATGAGGACGGTGTTCAGACCTGCAGCTTCATGGGGACGATGTTTAGACCAGCAGCTTTATGAGGACGTTCAGGTGTTTTTAGCCTGCAGCAGCGTTATGAGGACACCTCCACTGCTCATTGTGTGCAGAGAGTTAATCAGTGTTTGCGCCCTGCAGCTCTCCTGTTGCTTAAACAGCCTCCTCGTTGTCGTAGGCTCTCAGTCTTCACAAGGGAAAAAAGGACGAGACAAACAACTGTGTTTTTCAGCAGCAAACAGATGAAGATTTGATCCTCTTCGCCCCCCGAGGAGGCGATTTGGATGTGAAAGGAGAATCGGGGACAGTTATGAATGTGCGTTTGATTTCATAAAGCGACGAGAGGATCTGATCACACTGAGCTGCTTGTTGAGTGTCGTCCAGATGTGCTGCCGTTCAGACTCACTCCATCAATGCCGCCCTGTTCCCTACACTGAGGAGCCCTGGTGTCCACCTCGCTGCCCGAGAAGGGG
>NW_022289041.1:0-619 GCF_004355925.1 Anarrhichthys ocellatus | reverse complement strand
GGGGGGGGGGGGGGGTCGTATCGTGCCCTGCAGTAGCCCTGCACAGGGGTCACTTTACAGATAAATAGTCTAGATACACATGAATCTGTTTGGTGTCATTTTATTCTTACATGTAAACTTTGAGTGAAATAAAATGAACGTAACATGAAGATGTAACAGAGCGTGACTGTTGTCTATTTTAACATCTCATTCACTACTTTCTGCTCTTTAAACTAAAGCTCATGGACCCGTTGTGACATCACTGACGTGGAGAGAACAGAGCAGGTGAGAACAGGTGGTCGAGCTCACCGGACACATTTTGTGTTTCTTTATCTCTCAGTTTCTCTACTTTCTGTTCAGACTCTCTGTCTCCTTGTTTGTCTCTCTGATGATGACTACTCTCTGATTTATGTCTCTGGGATTTCAGCGTACACAGCGGTCTTCTTTAGGCCGCTCCGTACAGCATCTTTAACGTCCACGCAGCTGTCCGTCTCTGCCGTCCCACAATGCCTTGTTTGTGATGGTGGGGGAGGAGGGGGGAGAACTGAAGAGGCTTGTCTTCGGTCCTCAGTCCTCAGTCAGGTAGAGACTCAGAGTCGATCCTTGTCACAGACGGACTTGTGTTCAGACATGTTTGACT
>NW_022289040.1:0-1491 GCF_004355925.1 Anarrhichthys ocellatus | reverse complement strand
ACACACACACACACACACACACACACACACACACACACACAGGAAGTACTTGAACCACATAATAACACAACATCAGATAAATGTGCACACACTCAAGCAGCCACATACATAAAGACTAATGATTACTTATGCAAAGGCTCAACCTCACCTGTGGCAGTGACCACACACACAGACACACACACACACACACACACACACACACACACACACACGTCACAGGAGGATGACACAGCCTTTGTCTGGAGGAGTAGACAGAACACTTTAGGCAGGTCAGAGGTCTTTGTGGAGGAAGAGGAGGAAGAGGAGGAAGAGGAGGAGTTAACGAAGCTAACTCTCTGAATAATGAACAGCCTCCGTGACTCGGCAGAGTGGGGAGTAAAAACAACAACCAAAACACTTTTTGACTCTGAATTTAAATGTTCGACCAGGGTTGTGAAAAGTAGAATAGTCTGCAGACTGAGAAACAGATGATTAGCATTTGCTCAGGATTATGGAAAGAGTAGTTGCTTGGTTTTCACGTAAACTTGGTGAAAGGGTGGAGCACGAGCCGAGAGAGAACCTATTACAGCAGAATCACAGAGCGGATACACAAACATGATTTCATCTTCATAAGACAGGGCCTTATGAACCCCTGACCCTGTCTGCGCTCTTCCAGTGCCACACGTATTCCCTGCAAAGACACATGCATGTTATTTTGTTCAGTTTGTCATCTGAGGCCCAGTTTAGGAGTATTCAGTGAAGAACATCAATCAAACTACGATCCGAGCATATCTTAGCACCTTTATACGTCGATATCATTGATTTTAAGGTTCCTGGAAGACAACTCCTGACTGAACTTCTTCACTTGCAGCAGGTCTAGAGAAGTGTCTCAGTCAGTGGATGGAGAACGACCGCAGCTTCTGCTTTAATAAACCAGACGTACAGTACAGGCAGAATGTGAGACTGCGAGCACAAAGACAATAAGCACACGTCTTTAGCGTACTTACGTATGTAAATCTGAACTAAAGTTTGTATTGCCCATCGTCTGATACACACTTCATTTGTCACTGAAACACATTGCATTGTGTTATAAAGTTGGACTCAGGGCAGATTGCATTACAAATATCAAAATGTAATATTTACCATTAGAACAGAGACCTGCATCACTGAAGGAATAGGCTTATATTTGCACGTCTTATACAGGAATACATTAATACATTGTCTGGTCTGTTTCACTACCAAAGTAGTTGCAAGAATCTTTAACGTTTCACTGCAACAAATATTTATTAAAAGTGGAGCCTTCCCTTATTATTAAATAATGCATGGACATAAATGATATCACTTATTGCACAGGATGGAGGCTAGAGTAAACCCATACATTCATACTTGCAGACCTATTTATTATCCACACAGACACACACACACACACAGACACACACACACAGACACACGCACACACACAGACACACACACACAGACACACACACACACACACAGACACACACACACACA
>NW_022289039.1:0-1491 GCF_004355925.1 Anarrhichthys ocellatus | reverse complement strand
AATGACTCTACTAACGATCACTTCATTACTGTCAGGTGAAATGACTCGACTTTTGAATGTTGAATGCATGTTTAAGTGTTTCCTGTAAAATCAGTGAGGGGCTCGTCGTGGATATTGATTATGACATTATTATGTCTTTATTATTATTTGTTCATTGAACACAAAATTAGTTCTAGTGCAGGATGAATCACCAACATTATTTATCGTTTTACAGGAAAAACTCTAAAACTCATAAAGAAAAACCTTCTTAAGGACTCACTGGTCACCGTTGATTTAGAAACTGATGAGCACAAAACATGATTTAATTACTTAAACTACTAGTTAGATTTCTGGGGAACTTTAAGTTGTTTAAGCACCAAAATCATCTCTTCTACTGAAAGTAGACTTTTCTTTGCTAGAATAAAAACCATTAAGCTCAGTTTTAAGAATTTAGGGCTGAACTGTCTGCTGACTAGTTAGCTAACTAACTAGTACATCTCAAGAGCTGAAAAGTTAGCTAACTAACTAGTACATCTCAAGAGCTGAAAAGTTAGCTAACTAGTTCATCTCCAGAGCTGACTAGTTAGCTAGCTAAACCATCTCCAGAGCTGACTAGTTAGCTAGCTAGTCCATCTCCAGAGCTGACTAGCTAACTAACTAGTTCATCTCCAGAGCTGACTAGTTAGCTAGCTAAACCATCTCCAGAGCTGACTAGTTAGTTAGCTAGTCCATCTCCAGAGCTGACTAGTTAGCTAGCTAGTCCATCTCCAGAGCTGACTAGCTAACTAACTAGTCTATCTCCAGAGCTGACTAGTTAGCTAGCTAGCTTGTCCCTTTTTGTTGTTGCAATTCAACAGGAAACAATATTATCATTGAAGACATTTGTTTTCCTTTGTTGGTCACAGTTAAGTCTTATCACCGTCATATTTAGTATTGTTAGATTGTTTTAATGTCATTAAACTGTTATGAGACAGATTGAAGCGTTTGGATCATAACGATGTATATAATGTAATATATAATGTCATGTCATCATATCGACATATTTCTACATCACAGAAGAAGTGAAACAGAAGCAGCCCGAGATGAAGCTTCACATTTCTGAGGTTCATGAGAAACAAGTAGAACTCCGGCTTTAAGACGTTAAACCTAAGTGAAGCGACAGGAAGCAGGAAACAGGAAGCAGGAATAGGAGGAGGGAGGACTTGTTTTACAGCGTGTTATTAGGACGACATTAGTCTCTATTCTACGGTTTCTACTGAACTACCTGCTCTTCTTTAAAGCTCTGAGCTGACTCTACTCTCATGTGTCTGTACATCATATATATATATATATATATATATATATAGATATATATATATATAGATATATATATATAATTAAACACTTAAGATATCAAAGAGTAATCCGAAATTGCTAAATTTGTTATAATTAAAAGAGCTACATTTAGTTTAATCAGATTAATGATATACAAAATAATTTTACTTTAATCAACGAAAGTATTTTACAAAAAAA
>NW_022289037.1:0-1491 GCF_004355925.1 Anarrhichthys ocellatus | reverse complement strand
ATCAAGAGAGAAGTAGAGTCATTTTCTCATAGACTTCTATACAATCTGACTTCCCGGACGGCCGCTTAACACATTTGCCTGCTGTCGCTAGAAACAAGGTTGAAGCTGGAAGAATCAAATCAGTAAATTTTGGGATGTAAAACCAAAACGGTGAACTGAAAGGTGCTAGGTTGGCTTTCTTACTTCGAGCGACACCTTTTCTTTTATACATAGTCATTGGACCCGTTGTTAATATAAAAGATATTGAGAACTGCATGAATCAATAAGAATTCATACTTTTTCCGCATTTAGCAGCTAAAGAAATATTTCCTTCAGGAGTTTGTAGAGACCAAACACGGAGCTAAAAGAGATTTTAAAATCCTTACGTTTGTCGTAAACACGACTCTGAATTCATCATGATTCATCATCAGTGGGGGTCAGCAAATGTAATGAGGTTTTAAAAACTAGATGTGAACACAGAAGGTCAATTAGTGAAGTATCTCAAAGCCCTCGACTGCATCATGTCAGCTGATACTGAGCTTTAGTCGTGCACAGTCCCAAGCAGAATGACAACGAATCAAAGCACCACAAAGCAGCTCCCACACAGTGAACAGCAGTCGGGGCCCTCAGCGGGTGGACGGGTCTGGGGGAAGTTGCCCACTTTTCCCGGTTGGTAGTCGAGCCTTGTGTACGATGTCTTCCTGTCCAGACTCACTGGGTTTCCTGAACAACTGGAGTACAGTCAAAATATTAGATCTACTTTGATATCTACGGGCTCGTCTGTCTCTCGGTGACGTTGATGCTCACAGGAGCAGTTTCATATCTCTGCTCACCTGTTGATACTAAAGGTTTATGTTGTTGCCATTGTTATTGGATTGGCATGTTACAGCAAACATTCTTTGTAGTTTACACACATTCCAAATCTGAAAACGTGGTTTTATTCACTTGCTTGACAATCAACATGTTTGTGTTTGTGATTTTGTACATTTTTGGATAATAATTCTCTTTTTCAAGAGCGTCAGCCTAAGAGCTTTGTTACATGATACAACGGTTACGTTTCTTCTGTCACTATTATTATTAGTTCCTTGTCAATGTGATCTTTTAATCATGTTTTAAACCTTGTCGACTGTATTAGCAGAATAGAAATATCTTTGCACTATTCATTTGAAAGAATGTCGGTAGACTAAACGTGTTTATAGCACGATGTCCCTTCTGTTCTTCAGATCAGTTATCCATTTAGTTGACTGTTACTGAGGTTTATTAGGTTTATTCATTTATTTGTCAGGAATCTTAAATGCGTTCGTATATAAAACCCTTGCTTTCTTACATTTCTGTTCTATTTTCCCATGTGTCTCTCTGTGTACTGTACAGATATCTACACACAATAAAAGCAAAACATTTGAATTATAATGTAGTTGAAAATAGTTTTTACGGTGGTGAAAAAGAAAACAACCAGTGAACAGGAAGTGACGTAGAGATGCCGTATACGTCTCTGGTAGAGACCTGTCAATC
>NW_022289036.1:675-1492 GCF_004355925.1 Anarrhichthys ocellatus | reverse complement strand
ATATACACGTATACACATATACACATATATACACGTATACACATATATACACATATATACACGTATACACATATATACACGTATACACATATATACACGTATACACATATACACATATATACACGTATACACATATACACATATATACACGTATACACATATACACATATATACACGTATACACATATACACATATATACACGTATACACATATATACACATATATACACGTATACACATATATACACGTATACACATATACACATATATACACGTATACACATATACACGTATACACATATACACGTATATACACGTATACACATATATACACGTATACGTATATACACGTATACACATATATACACGTATACGTATACACATATACACATATACATACATACATATACACATATACACATATACATACATACATATACAAATACACATATACATACATACATATACACACATACATACATATACACACATACATACATACATATACACACATACACACATACATATACACATACATACATATACACATACATATACATACATATACACATACATACATACACACATATACATACATATATATACACACATACATATATATACACACATACATATATATACACACATACATATATATACACACATACATACATACATACATATATATACACATATACATACATACATATATATACACATATACATACATACATACATATACACATATACATACATACATACATATATATACACATATACATACATACATATATATACACACATATACATACATACA
>NW_022289036.1:0-665 GCF_004355925.1 Anarrhichthys ocellatus | reverse complement strand
ATACACACATATACATACATACATATATATACACACATATACATACACACATATACATACACACATACACATATACATATATACACATACACACATACACACACACACACATACATATACACATGTACACACACATACATATACACATATACACATATACACACATACACATACATATACACATACACACATACACACATATATATACACATATACATACACACATATATATACACATACACATATACACATATACACATATATATACACACATATATATACACACACATACACATATATATACACATACACATATACACACACATACACATATACACACACATATACATATACACACACACACATATACACACACACACATATACACACATACATACACATACACACATACACATATACATACATACACACATATACACATACATACACATATACATATACACATATATATATATATATACATACACATATACATATACACATATATATATATATATACATACACACATACACAGACACATATACATATACATATACACACATACATATATACATTTACACATACATACACATATATACGTATATGTATGTGTGTGTGTGCACGTGTGTGTGTGTGTGTGTGTGTGTGTGTGTGTGTGTGTGTG
>NW_022289035.1:852-1492 GCF_004355925.1 Anarrhichthys ocellatus | reverse complement strand
CACATGCTGTCCATTTCTTCTGATCCTCCTTGAGATGGTTCTACTCCTTCATTGGAGTCCAGCTGTGTTTAATTAAACTGATTGGACTTGATTAGGAAAGGCACACACCTGTCTATATAAGACCTTACAGCTCACAGTGCATGTCAGAGCAAATGAGAATCATGAGGTCGAAGGAACTGCCCAAGGAGCTCAGAGACAGAATTGTGGCAAGGCACAGATCTGGCCAAGGTTACAAAAGAATTTCTGCAGCACTCAAGGTTCCTAGGAGCACAGTGGCCTCCATAATCCTTAAATGGAAGAAGTTTGGGACGACCACAACTCTTCCTAGACCTGGCCGTCCAGCCAAACTGAGCAATCGTGGAAGAAGAGCCTTGGTGAGAGAGGTAAAGAAGAACCCAAAGATCACTGTGGATGAGCTCCAGAGATGCAGTAGAGAGATGGGAGAAAGTTCCACAAAGTCAACTATCACTACAGCCCTCCACCAGTCGGGGCTTTATGGCAGAGTGGCCCGACGGAAGCCTCTCCTCAGTGCAAGACATGAAAGCCCGCATAGCCCGCACAGACTATGAGAAATAAGATGCTCTGGTCTGATGAGACCAAGATTGAACTTTTTGGCGTTAATTCTAAGCGGTATGTGTGG
>NW_022289035.1:0-752 GCF_004355925.1 Anarrhichthys ocellatus | reverse complement strand
CATATGAAAGCCCGCATAGCCCGCACAGACTATGAGAAATAAGATTCTCTGGTCTGATGAGACCAAGATTGAACTTTTTGGCGTTAATTCTAAGCGGTATGTGTGGAGAAAACCAGGCACTGCTCATCACCTGCCCAATACAATCCCAACAGTGAAACATGGTGGTGGCAGCATCATGCTATGGGGGTGTTTTTCAGCTGCAGGGACAGGACGACTGGTTGCAATTGAAGGAAAGATGAATGCGGCCAAGTACAGAGATATCCCGGAAGAAAACCTCTTCCAGAGTGCTCTGGACCTCAGACTGGGCCGAAGGTTCACCTTCCAACAAGACAATGACCCTAAGCACACAGCTAAAACAACAAAGGAGTGGCTTCGGAACAACTCTGTGACCATTCTTGACTGGCCCAGCCAGAGCCCTGACCTAAACCCAATTGAGCATCTCTGGAGAGACCTGAAAATGGCTGTCCACCAACGTTCACCATCCAACCTGACGGAACTGGAGAGGATCTGCAAGGAAGAATGGCAGAGGATCCCCAAATCCAGGTGTGAAAAACTTGTTGCATCATTCCCAAGAAGACTCATGGCTGTACTAGCTCAAAAGGGTGCTTCTACTCAATACTGAGCAAAGGGTCTGAATACTTATGACCATGTGATATTTCAGTTTTTCTTTTTTAATAAATTTGCAAAAATTTCTACATTTCTGTTTTTTTCTGTCAAGATGGGGTGCCGAGTGTACATTAATGAGAAATAAA
>NW_022289034.1:0-1492 GCF_004355925.1 Anarrhichthys ocellatus | reverse complement strand
AATTGAGCCACCAGGAGCCACCAGGTCGATCTAGAGCCGGTCACTGTGCACCTGACGAGGGCCAGTTAGCGCTGACGAGGAGATCTTCTATCCACCGAGAGGTGTTCAGATGTTCTGGGTTCATTAAGAAACGTCTCTGTGGTTAACGGGGGAACACGGCTCCTCCTGGTTTTGCTCGGTTTGTTCGGCAGCATCGACGCAGTTTCACATCATGATGACGAGTTTTTTCAACACGTAAAAAAACATGCCGGCCTCGATTAAAGAAGGACTCGATTGAATTTGAACCAGTTCTTGATTTCCATCCCGTCTGACACGGAGACTTTTCTTTCTTGACAACTAAACTCAACTTTTACCGTCTTTTCTTACCGCCGGACGTTTGACCGCAGAACTGAAGAGTTTTTAAGTTTCCTGTTACGACACAAACGACCTCCGGTTTTCTGGGGTCAGACGTCTACAACTGTGTCTGAACATCCATCACACACACTCTCAAAGACACACACAGACACACACACAAGGGTTTGACTGGAGCACCGAGTCACTGTGTTGTTGTTTAACGTGTGTGTGTGTGTGGTTCACAAAGACTAGATTGCATTGATTCTCTTCATGGAGGAAGCCCCGACATTCAGCACTGTTTTTTTTAGATTTTTTTAACTCGACCTCCTTCTTCAGCTCCTCCGGTGTTCGACGTTTTGTGAAAAAAGTTATCATTTGATCCTTAAAATATTCAAAGAGAATAATATTTACATTTTTTTCCCGTCTTGAGAAGCAGAGGAGTGGAAGCCCTTTACAGGTAAAGAACCCAGAGATCTGCTGGTTAGAATCTGGAGAATTGTGGATATAAAACCTCCTGGAGGAGCTGCGTCATTCTTCTTCTTCTTCTTCAGGTCTGAAAACACGGCGGTGGCCTGGTGAGGACGGGGGAGGCAGCCAATCAACGGCTCCCTCTGATTGGCTCCCGGTCCTAAGCCCCGCCTACATGACGCTCTCAAAGATGATGACCTTGTTGTCGTCGGCGCCGGCGGACAGCGAGCTCAGGGACTTGATGTCGGGGGCCATATACTCCAGGTGATGGGCCCCCCACACCGGAGTGGTCAGGTGAGCCCAGCGCTGCAACACACAGACAGGAGGACAGATGGGTGAGACGGGATGTTAAAGAGACACTAACCCACCAATCAGTGCAGGATCCAGAGGAGGAACAAGTACTCAGATCTTTTACTTAAAGGGACGGTGTATTTGTATCAGGTTCTTCTTCATAGTCAGTGTATTACTACAGAATGTGGAGCAAATCAGTGTTCTGCTGAGGATCAATAAATAATTAATATCAATTATATTTTGAATATTTTGAACAGTTTGGTTTTAGTACTTTTACTACAGTAAAGGATCTGAGTACTTCTTTCGTGTTTTTTCAGTCACTGTTTGTCTCAATGTCTGTCTCTTTGTCTCTGTGTCTGTCTCTGTGTTTGTCTCTTTGTCTCTGTGTCTGTCTCTTTGT
>NW_022289033.1:443-1492 GCF_004355925.1 Anarrhichthys ocellatus | reverse complement strand
AATTCATTATTAAACACCGCATATAGACTGTGTTGGCACATTGTTATCAGCACCCACTGACTCATGATAAAAGTCACTTATGGATTTGTCACAACCCGGCTCCAAGGCTGCAACAAAAGGAGACAAGACGAGTGGAAAGTAATAAATAGACATTTATTTAAAGTACCAATAACTAAACACTAACAATCAAAACAAAGCAGCAGTGCACAGGTATGCACACACACACTGCAACCCTGTCTCCTAAAAATTACGTTCCCCCAAAACTAAAATGCTACGTCAAACACAAACGTAATCAGGAAGAAAATACGTTCATGGTCAAACGTAATTGAGAATGCATTTTAGTTTTGGGGGAACGTAATTTTTAGGAGACAGGACTGACCAGCTCATATCCCCAAACTGGTAAAACATGCTGTGCAGGCCCACATGCAAAAGCTTTTGTAAAGTGCTTGCATTTGTGTGTGTGTGTGTGTGTGTGTGTGTGTGTGTGTGTGTGTGTGTGTGTGTGTGTGTGTGCATACCTGTGCATCCAGCCTTGAGAAATACCAGTGTTCACCCCCCCCCCGAACACTCCACAAAAAAAGTTAGTGAAAGAGATTTTATAGACTTCTGAAAATGTGTGTTTAATTAGATGTCATTGTTCCATTAATAATCGTGTATCAAATGTGATTAGGTTCTACAAAAATACATTTTTTTGAACCTTTCTGTCTTTGATTGTACAATAGATCTTCTGTAATTTCTCAGTCATGTCATTTCTTGTAGACAGCTCAATAACAGTTAACGCTTGGTAATTTAACACAAGCATTGTCAGTTAAGCAAAGACCGCCATAGTGCAAATGAGCGACCGGTGAGGAGCGCAGCAGGATTCTGGCTGTATGACAGTGTGATCATTTAAATGTGCAATCACACACAACGGTCTTCTTACACGTGCTGGCCTTTAAAGAGCAGCTTAACACCACAATGGAAAGCAGAGTTCTACTCTCTGTGGTTCAACTCCATTTAGCCAATGCCCCACATCACTTATAGGTATTCTCAGAAAGTGTGCTCTTTTG
>NW_022289033.1:0-433 GCF_004355925.1 Anarrhichthys ocellatus | reverse complement strand
TGTGTGTGTGTGTGTGTGTGTGAGTGTGTGTGTAAGTGTGAGGTGAACCTGATGCAATACTCACTGTCCCAGTCCAATAAAGGGAAAAATGGCAACATAGTAGCACACAAATGATGAAGATGAGCCACAGGTAGAAGGGGAAGTCTTTCACGTCTGTCAGCTAAATCACCTCACCTAATATACAAGATGAACACATGTGCACATCAGCAGGCAGCACAAACAGGTCTGGAGGGTAGAGAGCATCCATCAGAGGTCTCAACAATCTGTGACGACCCCTCCATTCCACCAGGGGTCTGTGTCCTGTTTCCTGTCAGTTTGTCTTTCAGGATGTTGATCGGCCACTGATGGGCGATACCTGAGCCTGGTTTGGTCCCAGCTATAAAGGCTGCCCCTCTTCTTTGGCTGGTGCTCCTCTCCTCTCTGATTCTTCTTC
>NW_022289032.1:0-1494 GCF_004355925.1 Anarrhichthys ocellatus | reverse complement strand
ATAAGCTAGCCTACCTAGCTAACTAGCCAGCCATCCGTCTGGCAAACACGTCACTAACTTGTGTTGTCACCATAACAACAATCACAATGTTCTCTTGCACTTGTCCAATTACCACAGAAAACAGTTAAATGTCTATTCTACTGCTGCTGAATGAAATTCTTGGAGATAAAACATTCACGCAGAGTAGAAACGTAAACGTTCTTCTTTGGTGTTTAACGGCAGCTTGCATCCTTGTTGTTGCATTACTGCCATCTATGAAAATAGGTTTCAGTCAATTTCTATGTTCCCAGCTACTAAACTTTCCCCATCAGTAAGTGGGAGGTGCTGCAGCGTCTGAGTATCACTACGGTCAGAGCTGGATTAACACTGGAGTCACTCAGGGCAATATTTAGCCGTAGGCCCCTTAAAGGCAGACTATACTTCAAATCTTCTGTTGCACTTAGAGACTGCACATTTTACATTTTTTACAGGCTGCATAGTTCCAATATGACATTTTCTCCCATGGTGAATGTTCATATGTCTAATAAAAAGAGACAGTCCTATTGTGTATGTATGTAAATGTAATGTTCTCGATTTATATGAGATATATAAAGGCCTTAAAACTAGGTTTGACCTAAGGGCCCTTCAACAAGATGGGGTCTCTAATGTAAGCGTTGCCTTGAGGCTTTATTACTGCTGAGAGTATTTACAAACTTGCAATGAATTGAATTATCACAACCTACTACAAGGTGTGCCTGGAGACTTGGGGCCCCGAGAGGGTTTGGGGCCTCAGGGCAGTTAGCTGGATTACTAACCGGTCTTTGTGAATTATATTCTTTATAAACTAGGATATTAACTTATTTTAATCTTTTTAATAATTTTATTTGAGAGAAAGTCAGCAGATATAAATATTGTGACGACCTCTTTGCTTTGCAAAAGACACAAACATAAAAATAGACAGATTCCTAAATTTACACCTAGATGCTGCTGCTACAGCGCCACCTAGTGGCCAAACAGTATGGTCGCACAGACACATCTATAACCAACAAATGTGGTTGCAAAAGCACAATGTTTATGGGGATAAATATTTTGTTATGTAAACCCTGACCACAGCATTTGAGCAAACTCTGAGGGGCAGATATATCAAAACTGTATGACTTTGGGCACATTGTTGTTTTCACACACTCTGGGCACTTGATGTTGTGAGCTAAGCTAAATTAAAACACAATTTTAAAACAGTTATATCAGCCACGACCTTAGTGTGTTGAATAATGACAAATAACAGCAGGATGTGTTTTGTCAACCATTAATAACCCTTTCTTTCTGCTGCCAGCAGGTGGCGCTTTGCAGTCGCCTCTACCTCTGTGCACAGTTTTCTTAAACCACTTCTTACCACAACCTGGAGAAACAGAAAGTAAATCATTTTATCTACAATCAGCACCAGGTCAAAACTAACACCTCTTAACCAGGGGATACTTAATTGTTTTGATTATTTAGACAACTCACTCCAGGAAA
>NW_022289031.1:0-1494 GCF_004355925.1 Anarrhichthys ocellatus | reverse complement strand
ATAAGCTAGCCTACCTAGCTAACTAGCCAGCCATCCGTCTGGCAAACACGTCACTAACTTGTGTTGTCACCATAACAACAATCACAATGTTCTCTTGCACTTGTCCAATTACCACAGAAAACAGTTAAATGTCTATTCTACTGCTGCTGAATGAAATTCTTGGAGATAAAACATTCACGCAGAGTAGAAACGTAAACGTTCTTCTTTGGTGTTTAACGGCAGCTTGCATCCTTGTTGTTGCATTACTGCCATCTATGAAAATAGGTTTCAGTCAATTTCTATGTTCCCAGCTACTAAACTTTCCCCATCAGTAAGTGGGAGGTGCTGCAGCGTCTGAGTATCACTACGGTCAGAGCTGGATTAACACTGGAGTCACTCAGGGCAATATTTAGCCGTAGGCCCCTTAAAGGCAGACTATACTTCAAATCTTCTGTTGCACTTAGAGACTGCACATTTTACATTTTTTACAGGCTGCATAGTTCCAATATGACATTTTCTCCCATGGTGAATGTTCATATGTCTAATAAAAAGAGACAGTCCTATTGTGTATGTATGTAAATGTAATGTTCTCGATTTATATGAGATATATAAAGGCCTTAAAACTAGGTTTGACCTAAGGGCCCTTCAACAAGATGGGGTCTCTAATGTAAGCGTTGCCTTGAGGCTTTATTACTGCTGAGAGTATTTACAAACTTGCAATGAATTGAATTATCACAACCTACTACAAGGTGTGCCTGGAGACTTGGGGCCCCGAGAGGGTTTGGGGCCTCAGGGCAGTTAGCTGGATTACTAACCGGTCTTTGTGAATTATATTCTTTATAAACTAGGATATTAACTTATTTTAATCTTTTTAATAATTTTATTTGAGAGAAAGTCAGCAGATATAAATATTGTGACGACCTCTTTGCTTTGCAAAAGACACAAACATAAAAATAGACAGATTCCTAAATTTACACCTAGATGCTGCTGCTACAGCGCCACCTAGTGGCCAAACAGTATGGTCGCACAGACACATCTATAACCAACAAATGTGGTTGCAAAAGCACAATGTTTATGGGGATAAATATTTTGTTATGTAAACCCTGACCACAGCATTTGAGCAAACTCTGAGGGGCAGATATATCAAAACTGTATGACTTTGGGCACATTGTTGTTTTCACACACTCTGGGCACTTGATGTTGTGAGCTAAGCTAAATTAAAACACAATTTTAAAACAGTTATATCAGCCACGACCTTAGTGTGTTGAATAATGACAAATAACAGCAGGATGTGTTTTGTCAACCATTAATAACCCTTTCTTTCTGCTGCCAGCAGGTGGCGCTTTGCAGTCGCCTCTACCTCTGTGCACAGTTTTCTTAAACCACTTCTTACCACAACCTGGAGAAACAGAAAGTAAATCATTTTATCTACAATCAGCACCAGGTCAAAACTAACACCTCTTAACCAGGGGATACTTAATTGTTTTGATTATTTAGACAACTCACTCCAGGAAA
>NW_022289030.1:0-1494 GCF_004355925.1 Anarrhichthys ocellatus | reverse complement strand
AAACCCTCACGGACTTCGTGGGAGCGCGCCTCAAAGTCTGTGAGTCCGTAAGGGGGACATTGGGATTTGGCCCAAATTGTCGTTTCCTCCCTCCTCGCTCGAACCGGAAGTTGTTTCTGCGCCGCCATATTGACGGTCGTCCCAAAGCTCTAATGTAGCTCTGAGGAGCGAGGATGGAGGATGGAGGAGGGACCTCGGAGGAGCCATGAGCGAGGAACCAGGAGAACAGACTTCCAGGAAGTCTTTCAACGGCCGACACGCCCCCTCACTGTTCATCTGTGATGTGATTGGACGCTGCAGCTGATTGGACTGACTGAAAAAAATCTTTTTAACCTCTCTGTGAGAAATAACCACGATGGAACTTCTTAAAGTATTAAAAACATATTTAATGAACAGACACTTCAATCAAAATCCAGCTGAATGGATAGAGTTCTTTCCCCACGGATGGTTCGGAGGTCTAACAACAATAAAAAGACAAAACAGAGTATATATGGGCGTTATCTCGTCTCCTCTCCCTTCACCCTCCCCCTCGCAGATGTTGTCGCCCGCTGCACCCACCAAGGCCAGGTTCCCAGCCTTATCGTGGGAAGAGGGTGTTAGGGTGGTATATGCAGGTTTAAATAATACAAGTTATAACTAAATGAACCATATGATACATTTCCACAACACCAGAGTGAAGACGGATCAGAGTAAACTCTAGTTTATATTTGATTAGGTTTCTGATTCAACATCTGGTTTAAATAAAAGTTCATTGTAGACTGAACAACAAAAGGACCACAAACAACTTTCTACATTTATTAGAAAGATTTGTGTTTTCATGATCTGATGTTTCCCTCAATAACTTTATTATGAATACAATTAAAGTCAGAGAGAGCTGAGAGACGAAACACTTTTTACATCATTCCTGAGTGTTTGATGAGTTTTATCATTTAAGAGAAACAATAATCATATTCTGGGTTATTTAATAATGACGTCACAATCACAATTTCAAAACGTACAGACGCAAATAATTCATAAATAAGACGATCGCATTCCGCCGGTAGAAATGGATCCTGAGCTTATAAACAGAACACAGGACACAGTTTAACAGACTACAGAGAGAAACACCTCTACAGTGGTGATCACTGTGTGTCTTTATTAGTTATTAGTGTTATTAGTTACTGTTATTAAGTACAGTGATCATGTGAACACACACTAACTTATCAAAAGTCTCTCCAGCTGGTAAAGCCGACTGACAGCTGATCAGCTGTGATCAGCTGATCCTCCGTCATCAGAAACAGACGTCGCTTCACGTGACGCAGCTGAGGAAAGGACGTCTCATGGCCAAATCCCAATGTCCCCCTTACGGACCCTTACGACCGTCAATATGGCGGCGCAGAAACAACTTCCGGTTCGATCGAGGAGCGAGGAAATGACAATTTGTGCCAAATCCCAATGTCCCCCTTAGGGACTCACAGACTTTGAGGCGCGCTCCCACGAAGTCCGTGAGGGTTT
>NW_022289029.1:0-1495 GCF_004355925.1 Anarrhichthys ocellatus | reverse complement strand
GGGGGGGGATTCATCGGCGCAATCGATTACAAAAATACGTACATTTGCATAACGGCGCGTGTGAGAAGCTGTCAACTGGTCAAATAGCGGTCTACGTCCATGTCTGTCCAAAATGTAATCATCTTCTTCTAGTAGAATATTTGTGTCATAATTAGCATATGAATTCCTGAGTACCTTTGACCACCTTGAATCTATGTTGAGACGTTTGTTCCAAATCAGGAGATCCCTCCAGACGTTCCAGAGAATGGACCTGACGTATGGACAACCCGGAAACAGAAGGGCTCTGGCCTCTGGCCACAGCTGCATCCAACAGGACTCTCTGAAGGCTCTGTGGACACGGCTCATCACAGCAGTACAACTGTTACACATTATCCTGTCTGCTCATTGTCCCCACCAAAGCATGATCCATTAGTAATCAGTGGAAGTGTGTGCAATATTTGGAATATTTTGCAACAGGGAACTGAAGTGAAGGTGAAACGTATCCATGCTCCCTCCTGAGCCACAACACTCAGTACACAAACACAGTACAGGTATTGGACAGTTTTTGTACCTACTGGCTTACATCCATTTGCACATCAAAATATTTTTTCAGACTGTTATTGTCATGAATACCTTCACATGGATATTTACACGGCAAAAAAGCAACATGTTTTTGTTTATTCTTCCACAGAAAATGACCCAAGTGAAGGCATCAATCAATCACGCTGTCCACTACGGGATCAGTCTCTGAAACAACAACACGGAGGCTCCTTGGTCCGAACCAAGACCACCACCTTTATTACTCTTCTAACCTCGACAAAGGCAGCGCAGACCAGATCCACCCGTTCACAACGAAAGCCCTCGACATGTAACGTTCTCAGGGCGAGTATCTCACATCTCCGTGTTGTTTACTCCTCGTGCTCCCAGTCGCTAAAGGCCTTAAGACCTCAGTTTGCGTCCCATAATAGACGACCTTGAAATATCTTTTCAACTGTGATTCGTCTCTCCTCAATCGTAGTCAGTCTCCAGACCCAAACAATAACTGGAGCTGATTTGTCATAACCACGAACTCTCTCTTAACCTCCACCATACTGTCAGTAGACATACTGTCAAAAAAGAGGGTTGAGATCCCAGGAAAGCTGCCTTAAAGGAAGGAATACAGTTCGATATGAAAGTAGGATAAAGGGACACAAAGCATATAACAAGTAATCATTTTAAAGCAAGTATGTATAACATAAGAATAATGAAGTGATTTAACAAATGAAAACTGATAATAATAATATATGTATAACTGAGTAAGAAGTGAAGTCTGTGTATGGGTGGAAAGAGCTGATGTAAGCAGGGTGGGGACCTTAAAGGATGAGATCATAACAGATGTTGGGGTGATGTCCGAACATGTCCATGGGTGTAACCTGAAACACGCTCGAAAATGAAGGAAGTGAGAGTATCCACACACAGAAAGTTAGGGTGTTGTTCGCAGCACACACACATATAATCAATGATGTCATGTAAATCA
>NW_022289026.1:0-1527 GCF_004355925.1 Anarrhichthys ocellatus | reverse complement strand
TGTTTACTTTCACAAAATCCACATTTTTGAAGAAAATCTTTGAAACTTTACTTTCACAAAATCCACTTTTTTGAAGAAAATCTTTGAAACTATTTTCACAAAATCCACTTTTTTGAAGAAAATCTTTGAAACTGTTTACTTTCACAAAATCCACATTTTTGAAGAATCACTTTGAAACTATTTTCACAAAATCCACTTTTTTGAAGAAAATCTTTGAAACCATGTTCTTTCACAAAATCCACTTTTTTGAAGACAATCCTTGAAACTATGTTCACTTTCACATAATCCACTTTTTTGAAGACAACCTTTGGAACTCTGTTCACTTTCACAAAATCCACTTTTTGAGGAAAATCTTTGAAACTATGTTCACTTTCCACTTTTTTGAAGACAACCTTTGAAACTTTATTGACACAAAATCCACTTTTGGCCTCTTCCAGGCCTGAAACGTCTTTTAAGGGCATAAAATGCTGAGAATGTACCTTAAACCAGTAAAGGTGTGTAAAAGCATCAGGTTCTAATGAAAACATCATGAAACAGTGAAATCAACTGTCCTGAGCCAGTTTTTTGAAGAAAATCTTTGAAACTGTTTACTTTCACAAAATCCACTTTTTTGAAGACAACCTTTCAAACTCTGTTCACTTTCACAAAATCCACTTTTTGAGGAAAATCTTTGAAACTAATGTTCACTTTCACAAAATCCACTTTTTTTGAAGAAAATCTTTTCACAAAATCTTTTCACAAAATCCACTTTTTTGAAGACAACCTTTGGAACTATGTTTACTTTCACAAAATCAACGTTTGGCCTCTTCTCTGCCTGAAACGTATTTTAAGAGCATAAAAAATGAAAATGCATCTCTAGCCAGTAAACTGCTGAAAGCTGCAGATATTCATGAAAATGACATCATGACACTGTGAAATCAACTGTCCTGAGGTACTTTTTTGAAGAAATCTCTGAAACTATGTTTACTTTCACAAAATCAACTTTTGGCCTCTTCTCTGCCTGAAACGTCTTTTAAGAGCATACAAAGTGAAAATGCATCTCTAGCCAGTAAAGTACTAAAAGCTACAGATATTCACAACAATGACATCAGACTGTGAAATCAACTGTCCTGTGAACCTTTTTTGAAGAAAATCTTTGAAACTATGTTTACTTTCACAAAATCAACTTTTGGCCTCTTCTCTGCCTGAAACGTCTTTTAACACCATACAAAATGAAAATGCATCTCTAGCCAGTAAAGTGCTGAAAGCTGCAGATATTCATGAAAACGACATCATGACACTGTGAAATCAACTGTACTGAGGTACTTCTTTGAAGAAAATCTTTGAAACTATGTTTACTTTCACAAAATGAACTTTTGGCCTCTTCTCTGCCTGAAACGTCTTTTAAGACCATAAAAAGTGAAAATGCATCTCTAGGCAGTAAAGTGCTGAAAGCTACAGATATTCATGTAAATGACATCGGACTGTGAAATCAACTGTCCTGATGCACTTCTTTGAAGAAATCTTTGAAACTATGGTAACTTTCAC
>NW_022289025.1:0-1497 GCF_004355925.1 Anarrhichthys ocellatus | reverse complement strand
AAGCAAATTTCTCGCACTGCAATCAAAAATCAAGTTTGTAAGTGAAAATATATAAACTGAGAATAATTTATTTGTTAGTTTTGCTTATGAAACTAGAATTTCTGGTTAAAAAAATAAAATCTTTGGTTAAAAACTAATATCTTTGTTAAAAAAAAATAATATCTTTGTTAAAAAAAAATAATATCTTTGATTAAAAAAAAAAAGAAGCTTTGGTTTCAAAACGAAAAGCTGAGTTGAGTTGTTTGTTTGTGTAATAAAGACACAAATATACCTTCATGGGCGGGGCATACGCTGCTGAATGTGCCGGGAGTTTCTATTGGTCGGTTTGACTTGGCTCTCGGTATCTGCATCCATTAAACACGGACGGGAGGTTACGGTGACATGGAGGTAAATTGACATTATACTGCTCTGTTTTGTCAAAATGATTTTAAATGTAGCAGCACTTATACTCATACATGCGCAGCTAACCTTAGCTAACATAGCCAATCCTCAGGCAAAGTGCATGTAACGTTAGCCCACAGTGGGCTAACGTTACTCCCTTACCGGGAGCTATAACATCACGTTTGTTAAAATCATTCGTTAAGTTACGTGACTTTTGTAGCTGACAAGCTAACTAACGTTAGCGGTAGCTCCGCTGCCTGTATCCGACCGTAGTTAAGCCTTGTAAAGTAACTTTTCTTTCAGAGGTTGAATGATATCTTACTGAGATTGTGACGA
The DNA here is from genome assembly GCF_004355925.1 of Anarrhichthys ocellatus. Lineage (NCBI taxonomy): Eukaryota > Metazoa > Chordata > Actinopteri > Perciformes > Anarhichadidae > Anarrhichthys > Anarrhichthys ocellatus. The sequence goes on along the minus strand of NW_022289025.1, from coordinate 780 downwards.
TTTTACAGATCATTTATACTTCATATTATGTCCTTAAACGGACCAACAGCAGCTCAGGTTGTGAACCTGAAATATCACTTTAAGTCCGGTAACGTTACAAACGAGATTAATTACAAGGATAAACTGAATTTGAGTATTTTGCACCTTTTGTTTTGTGGTGTGAAATAAAACGAACTACATTTTGTTTTGTTTTAGGGAGCCAGGAGCAAACGGCTCAGTTCATCAAGCTGAGGGGGAAGAACGACGGCCTCTTCACCAGGGACAAACATTCAGCAACAGTAGCTTTGGATTGAGACATTAGTCCATTTGTAATATCTCCATCTGACCATCCTGTACTTAAGGTTACAGTTACATTAGCTCTACTCCTATATAAAGCCTTTACTAATAGGACAACCAGTAGAGAGGACAATACACTTCTGATGTGTTATTGTGATGTCACCTTTTTCTTTCTTTTATTTAAATTGAAATAAGACATCCATGTAAATGATTTATATGTGAATATGACAAATTTTACACAGCAGAATATATACAATCATCTAAGTTTGCATCCATGTGTTAACATTATTGATAAATGTTTCTCTGTTCATCATTTTCTCAATGTGATTTGGACAATTTTGGCAGTCACCCTCCCAACTGCAAGTTAATAAACATGTTTGCTGATATTTGTTTTGCTGCTGTTGTTTTTGTTAACTGTCCTCTGCCTTAGGATTGCAAGTATCCAGGCTCTTTTCTCTACTAGAAAGATTGAGAAATAAATATGTATATATACATGCATGTATA
>NW_022289024.1:0-1497 GCF_004355925.1 Anarrhichthys ocellatus | reverse complement strand
AGCATTTGGAACTTTATGTTTAGACCTTTTAAGTAACCGAGAGCCCCACGGAGAAAGTTGAGCGTACAGCGTGTCATACAATGCACTTCTCAGAAACGAATACAATGAATGCTACACACATTATATACCCACTTGACGAAGAGATTACGGGCAAAAATATCATGTCAGCCATTTTATACACTGCAAACACAATTACACAGAAACTAATATAATCAACTAGAAGATGTACCACAATATCACGACATATATTTCGACATGACTCGGCGAACCATGCACTCCGGATACTGCTACGAACAAAAAGCTAACAGCTAACACGGCCGACCAATACATGAGAAAGCATGAGAATTCGACAGAATCCAGAGATATCATCAGAATATCGGAGTTTCTCTCCGTGAAACCAGTACAGAGCTGTGAGCAAACAAACGGCAGAACAAACCGCTTCACCAAAACAAAATCTTTGCAGCACCTCATCTTTACACTGAATTATGAAAAGTACAGCATAATTCTTCATTTCCCTCCTAAATACACTGTTGCTACGTATTTCCTGTGTTTTTTTAAGTGTTTCCTGGAGGAAGGGGTGCCAGACAAGCCTGGGGGACCGTGGGGGAAGGAAATTCACTTTCGGCGAATCCGTTTTTACACAGGGCGACGCACGCCGCAGTTTTTGTTTTTTTCCGGCTAACGATTCTGTCAATCAAGCACACGTGTCCCCCAATGCATTCCTGAGACTGACGCGTCGAACGAGTGATCATAGTCTGAAATTGGCCAATCATAGGCTCAGAAAAGCCTCACATAGACACAGGCAGACGAGAATGGATCCATGGTTCACAGACACAGACAGGGTTTAGAGGATTCTAGCTCTCAAAATGATGCCAAACTGCTGTATTTGGATAGATTGAACACTATTAGTGATAAAACAAGTGAAATATATAGTTATATAGTATATAAAAGTACAATGGAACAGCTGGAATAGCTGGTTACAAAATGGCAATTCTGCTTGACCTCGCATGACCTCACTGTACCAAAACCTCGAACTTTTTTTTGCTTCACTTATCAAAGCACAAATTTGAAAAAGGGACTGCTGACATGTGCTATGATTTTAGGCTTTCAGCTGCATTATTTCAAAGAAATAATATCAATAAAAGTGCTTTTTTTTCAGGCGAAACTGAAATCTTTCAATTTGAGCTGTGTGCCATCTTCATTTTCACTATTAACCAGTAAAATATACACAATATTTACACATCTGAACAAATCTCACAAGTTCTTCTTGTTTTTCTTTTACATCCACTGTGCTTTCAGAGTTTACCCCTTGAAGTGTATTTGAGGTAAAGAAAATCAATAAAAAAAAAAGCTAAATATGAGTTTCAAAAGCACAAAAATAATTAAGAACTCAAAAATTAAAGTGATAAACAGACAATACATCACATAATTGATGTCATCACGATGGTGCGAGTTTGTCCTGCCTCCCACATGACTGCCTGTGCCCTGATGGGTGGT
>NW_022289023.1:0-1497 GCF_004355925.1 Anarrhichthys ocellatus | reverse complement strand
CAACCATCCAACCATTCAACCATCATTCATCTAACATTCAACCATCTATCCAACCATCCAACCATCCATCCAACCATCATCCATCTAACCATCCAACCATCCATCCAACCATCCAACCATCCAACCATCCATCCATCCATCCATCCATCCATCCAACCATCCAACCATCATCCATTCAACCATCCAACCATCCAACCATCCAACCATCCAACCATTCAACCATCCACCCATTCAACCATCCAACCATCCAACCATCCATCCATCCATCATCCATCCAACCATCCAACCATCCAACCATCATCCATCCAACCATCCAACCATCCAACCATCATCCATCCAACCATCCAACCATCCATCCATCCATCCATCCATCCATCCATCATCCATCCAACCATCCATCCATCCATTACATGTTTTGGATGGTGTGTTTGGCTAACAGCTAACAGCTAACAGCTAACAGAACTACCGTGCACGTACTGCTGAGTACATTTCCGCAACTCAGCTGCTGCTTTGTGACTTTAATTTAGTTTTTGCAAGATGGCTGGAAGTGTCTTGTATGACGACTTCGAGCCAATGACCTGCATTCATCGCCGTTGGTTTTTGAGTTTGAATGAAGTGTGTTTTACGACTTGGTGTCCAGACGGGGTGTCAGCCAGTTATGGTTGTATTCATTCAATCACACAATACAGCAGTGGTGGTTGCAGACACACCGGGTGGACAGGCGTACCACTGGTCATCAACTTTAAAGGGTCCCAAAAGTACAACAGAGTTGAGGTATAATAGACTTGAATACAATGTTGTGCCAACAGTAATACACATTTTAAAATTGTAAAAGTATTGTGAGATATGCAACGATAGAAAAGAAGAAAAAAGGTCAAATATGGTTAATTTATTGCTTTGCCTTTGTGGCTGCGTACCCAACGATGATCACAAATTGTATTTACCACTACGTCATGACCACAGCGTCTCTGGCAGATCACCTCCTCCTCCTCCTCCTCTTCCTCCTCCTCCTTAACCACGATGGCACCATCTGAACCTTAATGTGATCAGTCCAGAGAGAAAGTAGATTAGGCAGAAGTCCGGTGGGAGAAGGAGCTGGTCTAATTGACAGCAGTGATTGGTCACAGATCCCTGCAGGAAGAGGAAGCTGATGGAGGAAACATCAGCGTTATTACGTTGATGGAATGTTGTGAAGAAAACGTTCCTATGGACGAGAGCAGGACGACTCAGAGGACATCAAGATGTAACGTCTTCTTCACTTCTGATATCATCCCCCGTTCCTCCTGCTCTCCTGGTCACCGGCAGGAATGTAACTAAGTACATGTACTCAACTACTGTACTTTAGTACAAGTTGTACTTTACTTGAGTACTTCCTGCTTCTCCTCCACGACATACCAGAGGCAAATATTGTACTTGTTACTGTACTACATCTCAGAGGTACATATAGTCATTTATACTGTACTACACCTCAGAGGTACATATTGTACTTTATACTGT
>NW_022289021.1:0-1498 GCF_004355925.1 Anarrhichthys ocellatus | reverse complement strand
AATTTATATCATTGTATAAAGAGAGTGACATGAGAAGATCAATCTCATGTCTGTAAGTTAAATCAGCTATAATCACTCTTTTAAAGTGATTAGTGACTTGTCTAAACATTTAAAAAAGGAATAACTTCAATAGAATCATTCTATACACTGTAGCTTCTTTACATTCTAATAGAATGTAAAGAAGCTACATTGTATTACAATGTAGCTTCTTTAAAACAATTCTATTAGAAGTTACATTCTAATAGAATTGTCTTTTGAAGATGAACAGGACATTTTTCAGTTTCAAGTAATGACTGGGTTGTTACTTTCGGTGCTGATTTAGTATTGATCATGTTTTGATATTTGAGTAATTTTGTGGATGATCAGATGGAGTTATGATGGTAGCAGTCGCCCAGTTGCAGATTCAGCTTGAGCAAAACCTTTGCCTATTGTGTTCAAATCAGGCCCATAGGAGTTTACAAGGCAGGTGTCCTTTCTCACAACACTGACCTGATGCATCATGTGGATATTTTTGCTGAACACAACATTATGCATTTGCCCTCTACATCCTCTAGTCGGAATGAGCATACTTATAAACACACTGTTACAACTCCTTCATAGCGTCATATTGCTTTTCGGAGAATTATGATGATAAGTTCATAGTAGATGCAAAAGTATACTTATGTACAATATATTATGTTGAACATTGTTGCTCCTGGATGGATCACAGCCAACCCAATTATGTTCAACACAGCTCCATGTCCTTGGTCATGGTGGCCACAGCACTTAAAAGAATAAACTTCATAATTCTCAAAATTCTGACCCTTTGCTTTTTTATTAACAGCATTTACTTGTACTTTTACTTTCAATACTTAAGTACATTTAATATCAGAAAATTACTTTTGATACTTAAGTACAGTAAATATCAGATACTTTAAGACTTTTACTCAAGTAGTATTCTAATAGGTGACTTTTACTTTTACTGGAGTCATTTTCCAGTCAGGTATCTTTACTTTTACTCAAGTATGGCTTTTGGGTACTTTATACACCACTGTAAATACGGCAGCGTCTATTCATTGTTTGTACCATATGGTTTACACACACACATTTATACACATAGTTTGGTCCGGTCTCTATTGATGTGAGGTATCGTAGAGCTCTGGGTGAACACAGACGGCTACAGTATTTATTTCCTGATTCAACAACGGCAGGAAGTCAGTGATGACAGGGGGAGCAACTCAACGCTGATAGGCTATCGCGCCGGGGCGTAACGCGAATATTTCGCAGAAGTTGAAAAATTTCTCATCGCGTCTGTGCATAGACTTTGTATGTAATCTACTCGCGCGAATAATTCACGCCGCGTTTGGGGTGAACGCAGCATAAGAGAGCAATATTTGATCAAATGAATACATATATTCTCACAGTTTCTTATCAGAGTGATCTTATCTTAACCTGCCATGAGATCTGCAACTATGTGGGTCTCACATCCCCCTGTCTCACCTCTCACATCCCCCTGTCT
>NW_022289020.1:0-1498 GCF_004355925.1 Anarrhichthys ocellatus | reverse complement strand
CATCACTCACACACTCATTTATACACATTTATTAATACAACATGTCTGTTCACAGTACAAAGACAATTATACTCGACTCGTTGTTCGTTACTTTATTCTCTTAAAACACTTTCAAACAAAATGAACTGTGAAGAATCAAAGAGACGATGAGTTTAACGTCTAAACACTTAAACTAACCTCCACTATGAAGAGGGATTATAATCGTCTGTGAACTCATATCTCATGTTCATAAACTACTTTATTACCTTCATACAAACCCTGTAGAGAAAGAAGTCAAGTATTAATATGTTATAAAAAGTATCCTCTAAACTCATTGATTTGACTGATAAACATTTACTATAATGTCGATGTTTAACACTTCCTGTTTCTAAATAAGTCAAAGTGAGCTAACGTTCTTTGTGTTCTCCTCAGACGTGTAAATAATGTTTTATTCACTACTGCGACCATAAACTAAGCTTTAAAATAGTCTATATAAAGTCACATTATCTTGTTACTTACTGCTAAATCTTCATTCTAATGCTCATAGCTTGTATTTTATATTAATTAAAGTCTTATTTTCTCTCTTCACAGGGAAGGAATCCCTTCTTCCTCGAACCAGCCATCATCATCACCATCACAGACGGGAACAAGCTGACCAGCGGGGGAGGAGTCCAAGATGAGGTAACTTCATCAAACCCTTGAAACTATAATCACAGGACAACAACATTCTTTTAATAGTTATGATCAGAATGATCTGTAGTTCATCTCTGATCTCTACAAACACACCAGACTCCTTATGAACGGGTTCAACCTCTCAGAACACAGGAGCTGCTGCTCTGCTGCTGCTCCATCTGTGTCTGTGTTGTTGAGACTTTAGTGAATCTAACACTTTAAAACACTAAAGTTACACAATAACACAAACACTAACAGATGGAGGCAGCAGTATACAACGTATTGACTGAATATGTATATGACTCCAGCTAACGGCGCTAACAGCTAACGGAGCTAAACACAAAGCAGTGTTCAGTGAACGTGACCTGTAGTTTAATAACACATGTAATAAAGTACTTTTACCTCAGTAGTTGTACTTTTAGTTTCACTTTAAATCCACTAGTTATCATTAACAGTAGAGCGACTTCGTCCTCTGTGTTTGTCTCTGACGCTTCATTTAGTCGTTTACCTCTTCGTCCTCTTCTTCCTCTCCAGCTCCACCTTCCTCTGACCACGCCTCTGCCGGGCAGCGAGCTGACTAAGGAGCCGTTCCGCTGGGACCAGCGTCTGTTCGCTCTGGTGCTGCGAATCACCGGCAACGCCTCGGTGGAGCCAGAGCCGCTCGGGGGGGTCCCACCGGACGACTCTCCGATCACCCCCATGTGTGAGGTCACCGGAGGTAAGTGGACCAAGAACAAGATGGAGTTCAGTCAGGAGACAACCTCCGGTTCCTTAAAGTGAAGTCAAAGCTTCATGTGTTTAACCTGCATTCTCTCTAGTGACCACCAGGGGGCGACTCCTCTGGTTG
>NW_022289019.1:0-1499 GCF_004355925.1 Anarrhichthys ocellatus | reverse complement strand
AAATCCAAACCTACATGGCCCTGTGTGAAAAAGTGATTGCCCCCCCTGTTAAAACATAAATTAACTGTGGTTTATCACATCTTTGGAAAGCTGAGTTCAATTTCTCTAGCCACACCCAGGCCTGATTACTGCCACACCTGTTCTCAATCAAGAAATCACTTAAATAGGACCTGCCTGATAAAGTGAGGTAGACCAAAAGATCCTCAAAAGCTAGACATAATGCTGCGATCCAAAGAAATTCAGGAACAAATGAGAAACAAAGTAATTGAGATCTATCAGTCTGGAAAAGGTTACAAAGCCATTTCTAAAGCTTTGGGACTCCAGCGAACCACAGTGAGAGCCATTATCCACAAATTGCGAAAACATGGAACAGTGGTGAAACTTCCCAGGAGTGGCCGGCCGACCAAAATTACCCCAAGAGCGCAGCGACGACTCATCCAAGAGGTCACAAAAGACCCCAGAACAACATCCAAAGAACTGCAGGCCTCACTTGCCTCAATTAAGGTCAGTGTTCATGACTCCACCATAAGAAAGAGACTGGGCAAAAATGGCCTGCATGGCAGAGTTCCAAGACGAAAACCACTGCTGAGCAAAAAGAACATAAAGGCTCGTCTCAGTTTTGCCAGAAAACATCTTGATGATCCCCAAGACTTTTGGGAAAATACTCTGTGGACTGACGAGACAAAAGTTGAACTTTTTGGAAGGTGTATGTCCCATTACATCTGGCGTAACAGTAACACGGCATTTCAGAAAAGGAACATCACACCAACAGTAAAATATGGTGGTGGTAGTGTGATGGTCTGGGGCTGTTTTGCTGCTTCAGGACCTGGAAGACTTGCTGTGGTAAATGGAACCATGAATTCTGCTGTCTACCAAAAAATCCTGAAGGAGAATGTCCGGCCATCTGTTCGTGACCTCAAGCTGAAGCGCACTTGGGTTCTGCAGCAGGACAATGATCCAAAACACACCAGCAAGTCCACCTCTGAATGGCTTAAGAACAACAAAATGAAGACTTTGGAGTGGCCTAGTCAAAGTCCCGACCTGAATCCGATTGAGATGCTGTGGCGTGACCTTAAAAAGGCGGTTCATGCTCAAACCCTCCAATGTGGCTGAATTACAACAATTCTGCAAAGATGAGTGGGCCAAAATTCCTCTACAGCGCTGTAAAAGACTCATTGCCAGTTATCGCAAACGCTTGATTGCAGTTGTTGCGGCTAAGGGTGGCCCAACCAGTTATTAGGTTTAGGGGGCAATCACTTTTCACACAGGGCCATGTAGGTTTGGATTTTTTTTCCCCCTTAATAATAAAAACCTTCATTTAAAAACTGCATTTTGTGTTTACTTGTGTTATCTTTGTCTAATATTTAAATTTGTTTGATGATCTGAAACATTTAAGTGTGAAAAAAATAAGAAATCAGGAAGGGGGCAAACACTTTTTCACACAACTGTGTGTATATATATATATATATATATGTTATACGTCAATAGAACATTGAGAT
>NW_022289017.1:0-1501 GCF_004355925.1 Anarrhichthys ocellatus | reverse complement strand
GAAGTGGTTCCAGTGATGAGTAAACGTGAGAATTTATGGTCGCAAGCGTGACAGTTAAACCATAAATATTCACGTTTACTCATCACTGGAACCACTTCCTAAAATTAGACATCTGCGATCATATGTGTGCTTCAGCAGTGATATATATTTCTGAAACTTTATCTTTGTGTGTTTCATCATCAACAAATATTTGTTCACACATAATTGAAAATGTATGAAGTGTATCAAAACTATTTGTGAGGTGTGAAAACCTCTGTGTCAACATATATTATACAAAGTATTCTGTGATTTTTCCAAACAAATTGCTCCGAGTCCCACAATTTTTACTCTTTATGCACAATCTTTATACGCCAAACTGATGGGAAATTTTGTGCTGGTCGCACGCATGTGTCTGTGGAATCCAACGGACTTACACATTTGGCTCAAGGAGCCGCAGAGGGACATGAACTCCAACCAACTGTTCCATTAGACTCCATGTTAAATCTGACCACTAAATTCTCAAAGAAAGCAGACGGTACTAGTTCAGTTTTGCATGATAAACGCAGAGGCCACAATACTCATTTCATTCTGCACCCGAGCGCTGACCTGAGGAGCTGAACTGTTGGGAAAGTGACTCTTCAATTCAGAAACAAATTGCTAAATTAAGAAAGAACACCCGATTAATAAAACAACCTCTGAACTGTGGAAATCTTCAGGACCAAGCTGTTCAAGTAAAAAGAAATGGCTTCTGCTGGTTTACGCTGCAAGAAACACCTGCTGAGCATTGGCATCGTACATGTGCATGATGACCTTTATGATAAAATATCAGACCACATGTGAGAATTATTCCTCTTCATAGTTATTAAATGATGCATTATATATATAGATAGATAGATATCTATATAGATAGATAGATAGATATAGATAGAAGTAAAAGTCTTACAGATGATTACATTTTCGAAATGTGCAGTTGACAAGTGGAAAATGTAATAATGTTAATGTAGTGATTAAGAAACATCAATTTTGAGTTGGTGCAGCAGGGTTGTTGAGTTAACATTGAAAGTAAACACTCACGAGTCAAAACCTGACTGAAGCATCGTCAAGTCAGGTTCATCACGAGTTTTAGCTTCAACAATTCATTCTGATCTCTTCAGTATTGTGCATGAAGATTGAATTCCCATCCAGAAACCTGGAAGAATCTTTTTCTTAATAGTTTGTAGGAAAGTCAGCCAGATGAGAGAGTCAATATCAAGTATTGTATGCTTGTACACAGTATTTTATGCATTGTATGAATATATTCAGTGGATAACCTCCATCTATACAAATATACTGGACACACACACATACACAATTTACTATAAACACTAATTTGCATAATTCCGGAACACTTGATTGTTCTGTTACAGACATGACCTCATGATAGCACATTTCACCATGTTCTGCTCACCATGTTCTATGTTCCGCTCGTCACAGCTTTAAGAACACACTCAGTGGCAAGTTCACTCAGTGAAGCATTGGATCG
>NW_022289016.1:0-1502 GCF_004355925.1 Anarrhichthys ocellatus | reverse complement strand
CCAGCTGAGCATGCATTATAGTGAGTTTATTATTTGAATGTTAATTATGTCATATAACAATAAGTGTGGCGATTTATTCATATTTTTGAATCGCTCTACATATTTTTGACAAACGTGTTTTAGTTTGATGCATGTTCCAGCTGACCGTTTGGTCACGATTGAGAGAGAAATGCCATCTGTTAAATAAAATACAATAAATGATTCAATAAATGACAATGATATAGTAGGCTATAATATACAGAATTGCATTACAAGTCAGTGCTTCAAAACTATTTGCATATATATTTTCAATGAAACTGTAAGAAACATGTGATCATGTCATGAGGTTTGACTCTATAGTTTTTCATGCAACTTTTTAGTTGGACAGAGGAATTTGTCTTAACAAGAGGGCAGAACACAATCGGATATCAAATGAAGACTGATGGCGCACGGGCCAAACGGCGTACGGGGCGCACGGCGCACGGTGGATATATAACCGCTACCTCTGTGGGCATAACACAATCGGATATAAAAGGAATCAAATAAAGAGTCACGGGGCGCACGGCACACGCGCTGATAAAACAGCTACAAGTGTGGCCGGAGCAGATCGGATATAAAAGGAAGAAGACTGGTCTGGCACACATGCACAGTCAATAGATTTGCATACCGTTATAAAGTGAGTTTTTATTTCACCGTAAATGTTCATCTAACAACTGAGTTTTGAGGTGATGTGTTTGTGACTCTTCCCCTCTGTCTCCTCTCACAGGGAGAAGATGATCTGCAGGATCCTGCTGCTCTTCATCCTGACCTCCTGTGTCTGCGGTGAGTTTACTTTTGTATTTTTTGAAAGCACTACAGCTCTGAAGCATCACATGTCAAGAAGGTCAGACCGGTTTCTCTTCTACCCTTTCTATCCAAGCCACAGGAAGGTGCTGTCTTTAACCAACTGTCTTCCAATCTCCACCAGAACAGCCTCTTGGACCCCCACCAGTCCGGGTTCAAGGTGGGTCACTCGACAGAGACAGCCCTCCTTGCGGTGACAGCGTCCCTCTCTCCTCTGTCCTAATTCTCCTGGACCTGTCTGCGGCGTTTGACACAGTGAACCACCAGATCCTCCTCTCCAACCTCGAGGGGATGGGTGTCTCAGGCTCTGCACTCTCCCTGTTTGCATCCTGACACTTACCTGTGTGGGCAGACCAAAATAAACTGCAGACTGAATTGTGCACAGTATGCACGGCGCACGGCATTGCATGGGGCGCACAGCGCATGTAAAACGGTTACCTGTGTGGACGGAAATTAATATAATGAAGACTGGCGGTGCACTGGTGCACGGCAGATATAATACAGCTACATGTATGGGCAGAAAACAATTGGATGTAAAGGGAATCAAAGGAAGCGTGACGGCGCACAGGCCACACGGGGGGCGGCTGTATACAGCCTTCAGAGCCCCTCCCCTCTCTGCTCCCTGTCAAGAGGAAACATGTGATCATGTCATGAGGTTTGACTCTATCGGTTTTCATTCA
>NW_022289015.1:0-1502 GCF_004355925.1 Anarrhichthys ocellatus | reverse complement strand
ACAGACACAAACACCCACATACAGACACAAACACACACACAGGCACGGAAGTTCTTCAGCACGAGTGAAGAAGACATTATTAAGCTCGCTCTTTGTCACAACTGCAGCATAAGGAACTTGAACTATTGTAGTTGGTTCACATCATGCTGCTCAGAGTAAGCTCCCTAACACATAACTGAGCTAACGTTAACAGAGGTTTCACTGACTACATTATGATTGGCTCATGCTCTACTCAGTAACAATGAGTATTGGGCAAAGGCACATTATAACGTGATGTGCTCAAATTTATTCTTGTAAAAGTCATTTTTTTGTCGAGAAACTTAAATCCGGTCGTTTGAAGCAACATATAATGGATATAAGATCAGTTCACCTTCCTAACACTAGCACAAAGCAACTTATAATACATTATACATATCTAAAACTATTAATGCAAAGATTATTGTATAAACAGAGCTAATATTTAAATGAAAATACAATCATGTATTGGCTATTCATTTGTAAATAACCACTCTAGATGACAACAACAGGGTAAAGGAATAATATTTAGTCTTTTTGACTAGACTTTGATCGGTTGAAATATATCTTCAGGACGTGTCATGGACGATGACGCTAAAATGTATCTATCTTACTGTCTCATATAGTTCTTAGCAAGAAAGGGCAGTTATCATGCATATTTACAACACAATAAGTATTCAAACTTGCAAAAAATGTGGATCCGGACCTGAATCCACCAACACAACGAGAGTGATGTGCTGTGTGTGTCCACGAGAGGGGGGTGTAGGTCAGGAATATTGGTCTCACTTTACAGTGAAACGATGATGTAACGATGAACGGATAATATTTCCAGTTGCTTTGGGACAACCGTCAAATGACACTTGACGCACGTCTTGTTGTTTCCACACAGAAGTCAAAGTACAAATATCTTCAGTTGATCCTGGGATGCATTGAGTTAGTCCTGATGATCAAAATGGGTTACACTGCTCTAATATATATATATATATATATATATATATATAAAAAAAAACATGTATATATACATGTTTTTTGTGTAAATCCTGACATGGACAGTTAAAACGAGCTTTCAAACACAAATGTTACATACAGTATGTTTCAGTAATTCTGGCATGATCACAATGCCACAAATCATATTCAGTTTGTAAAATGTTCTCACATTTCAGTGCAAAAGCTTTAACACATTGTCATATTTGAGTTTTATTTATCCATGCACTTTAAACACAAGGCACATTGTGTGTTGGCAAGTTATGTAACATTACTGTTCTGTCATTTGTTTGGGCTCGATAGGTATTTTCATTGGCGCTAATCTGTGACTTTTAGAACATGCGGTAGAGGTGAACGTCAGCCTCTTGTGGACAGAATGAGTATTACAACAAACACCTTAAAGATGGAAAAAATGAGCTTCGTTTCACTTATTCTTAAGTCATTTAAGTCATTTAGATCAGACTTGGATCCCCAACATTTTTTTCTCACCTGTCTATGTCTAT
>NW_022289014.1:0-1503 GCF_004355925.1 Anarrhichthys ocellatus | reverse complement strand
TAAAATCAAAAAAGTTCATTTTATTTCTCATTAATGTACACTCAGCACCCCATCTTGACAGAAAAAAACAGAAATGTAGAAATTTTTGCAAATTTATTAAAAAAGAAATACTGAAATATCACATGGTCATAAGTATTCAGACCCTTTGCTTTGACACTCATATTTAACTCGCATGCTGTCCATTTCTTCTGATCCTCCTTGAGATGGTTCTACTCCTTCATTGGAGTCCAGCTGTGTTTAATTAAACTGATTGGACTTGATTAGGAAAGGCACACACCTGTCTATATAAGACCTTACAGCTCACAGTACATGTCAGAGCAAATGAGAATCATGAGGTCGAAGGAACTGCCCAAGGAGCTCAGAGACAGAATTGTGGCAAGGCACAGATCTGGTTACTTAGACCAAGGTTGCAAAAGAATTTCTGCAGCACTCAAGGTTCCTAAGAGCACAGTGGCCTCCATAATCCTTAAATGGAAGAAGTTTGGGACGACCAGAACTCTTCCTAGACCTGGCCGTCCAGCCAAACTGAGCAATCGTGTAAGAAGAGCCTTGGTGAGAGAGGTAAAGAATAACCCAAAGATCACTGTGGCTGAGCTCCAGAGATGCAGTAGGGAGATGGGAGAAAGTTCCACAAAGTCAACTATCGCTGCAGCCCTCCACCAGTCAGGGCTTTATGGCAGAGTGGCCCGACGGAAGCCTCTCCTCAGTGCAAGACATATGAAAGCCCGCATAGAGTTTGCCAAAAAACACATGAAGGACTCCCAGACTATGAGAAATAAGATTCTCTGGTCTGATAAGACCAAGATTGAACTTTTTGGCGTTAATTCTAAGCGGTATGTGTGGAGAAAACCAGGCACTGCTCATCACCTGCCCAATACAATCCCAACAGTGAAACGTGGTGGCAGCATCATGCTATGGGGGTGTTTTTCAGCTGCAGGGACAGGACGACTGGTTGCAATTGAAGGAAAGATGAATGCGGCCAAGTACAGAGATATCCTGGAAGAAAACCTCTTCCAGAGTGCTCTGGGCCTCAGACTGGGCCGAAGGTTCACCTTCCAACAAGACGATGACCCTAAGCACACAGCTAAAATAACAAAGGAGTGGCTTCGGAACAACTCTGTGACCATTCTTGACTGGCCCAGCCAGAGCCCTGACCTAAACCCAATTGAGCATCTCTGGAGAGACCTGAAAATGGCTGTCCACCAACGTTCACCATCCAACGTGACGGAACTGGAGAGGATCTGCAAGGAAGAATGACAGAGGATCCCCAAATCCAGGTGTGAAAAGGTTGTTGCATCATTCCCAAGAAGACTCATGGCTGTACTAGCTCAAAAGGGTGCTTCTACTCAATACTGAGCAAAGGGTCTGAATACGTATGACCATGTGATATTTCAGTTTTTCTTTTTTAATAAATTTGCAAAAATTTCTACATTTGTTTTTTTCTGTCAAGATGGGATGCTGAGTGTACATTAATGAGAAATAAAATGAACTTTTTTGATTTTA
>NW_022289013.1:0-1503 GCF_004355925.1 Anarrhichthys ocellatus | reverse complement strand
ACTTGTACACACCTGTTATTTAAACATTGTACTGTGTGTGTGTGTGTGTGTGTGATGCTAAGATCATGACCCACCCAAATGCATATGCATAGGCAAGATGTACACACACACACACATGCACATCTCCACTCCCAGATCCCCTCTCTTATCTTCTAACTAGCCTGCTGTGTCAAAGTGAATCACGGGCACACTGGCATTTACTCTGGTGTAAACACAGCATGTTCAAGGATTCTGTCCTGATCCTAAAAACAAATGTGTTGCTGACTCCGTCTATAACCCCCACAAACTCTCACACACACACACACACACACACACACACACACACATACACACACACACGCACTCACAACCTTGTGTGTGGACAGAGTGTGTGCGTCTGTCCACCGGGTACATCATGGCCTACAGGTGAGAAAACCCAGAAGCTGGAGCTTTTGGGTTTTATTTTCTTGCCTCCTCATAGAACTTGGGCCGGATCACGAATTCAACAATTAAGATATGTTCATGCGATACAGAACATGAAATGTGACTGCATGGCAAAACAGCCAAGTGTACTCAATAATCTCAACAATAGCTGGTAGTTAAATACCAAAGTTTTCCACATTCTTCAAATCCAAGCTATTAAATGCAGCGTGAGGCTGATGTGTGTAGAAGTGTATGAGTCAAAATATGGATGTCATTTGGGACAGCAAAGGTCTGACAAGACTTTGTTAACAAAATAATGAATCATTTGATATTTAGTCACAGCAGAAGAGAAGCTTCTGATCTGCAACACATTTAAATAAACGCCTGCTTAGGTTCTTTAAGGCCTCGAAATTGTTAAATGTGAGCGTTTCAAAAATTTTCTTGTATCTGACAAATTTATTCAGTTATTTTTTCAGGAAATGAGAGCCATGTTGCTATTCATTTTTCACTTTAAATCTTAAATCACATACCGTAAATCCTATTCAACTTGTGTTTTATAAACAGGTCGGATGCCTGCCAGGGCATACAAATTTATTATTCCATTTACCATACAACTTAAGTTCATAGAAACAGGCACAGTTAATTTGGGTCAAACAAGCAGAAGAGTTATAGAAGATACATTAAGAGAGATATTAAAGACATTTTAAGTACAAGTCTCATTTGACAGACTTTAAGAGGAGGTACTGATGGCTCGCTGGGAGGCGAGACTTCGACAGTGCAGGAAGACAGAGAGGGGATGGATGAAGGCCAGCAGGCTGAGCAGCGTCAGAGCAATGTTCACCTGCAGACACATGAAGGGAGAGAGAAGAGGACGCAGTGAGAGGAGAGTTCATAAAGATGGTTATAAAGGGAGGAGAAGGACCAGAGTAAGATTTATAGTTTTAACAGTTACATGTTGTATACTCACATATAAAGGGTTTCCATCCAGAGGTCCATTCACAAGGGCCAAGCAGGCATACTGCAGCAGAGAAAACACTGCAGCCAGAGCACTGACCAGACCATACAGCTTCCCAAAGTGGCATGATGGGAAACTACACACAC
>NW_022289012.1:0-1504 GCF_004355925.1 Anarrhichthys ocellatus | reverse complement strand
ACTAAACGCCGTCATGTCTGGGTTCATAATATTGTCCAGAGGAGCTCCATGGATTTTATCGAGCTGTATTCACTGTGTCTAGCAAGCCACACAAGTCGCTGTTTACGCAGCATGAGAGCTCATAAGAAAATCTCATATAAAACTGAAATTGTGCTCTATGCCCCTGAGAACATTGACACTGTTTATTATACTGCATACACACACTGCATGGTAAGGAAAGTAAGATACATTCCTACAGTCCATGCTTGACTGCACCTCTAATGCACGGACAAAGTAATCTTCTTCTTGGGTGTGTGTGTGTGTGTGTGCTTGTCATGCTGCAGGTCTGTGTGTACAGTAATCCGAGGGCATTGGAGCATAGCAGGTTAGAATTGAATGTCAAGGTAGAGATTAGAGAGGAGTCAAGGACATTAAAGCCATACAATCACTTAAGTTTGTGACCTTCAACACACACACACACACACACACACACACACATGGCCCAGTGTCGACAGGTTAACAGTGTGTAAGTGATGGAGGTCACAAACTTAAGTGATTGTATGGCTTTAATGTCCTTGACTCCTCTCTAATCTCTACCTTGACATTCAATTCTAACCTGCTATGCTCCAATGCCCTCGGATTACTGTACACACAGACCTGCAGCATGACAAGCACACACACACACACACACCCAAGAAGAAGATTACTTTGTCCGTGCATTAGAGGTGCAGTCAAGCATGGACTGTAGGAATGTATCTTACTTTCCTTACCATGCAGTGTGTGTATGCAGTATAATAAACAGTGTCAATGTTCTCAGGGGCATAGAGCACAATTTCAGTTTTATATGAGATTTTCTTATGAGCTCTCATGCTGCGTAAACAGCGACTTGTGTGGCTTGCTAGACACAGTGAATACAGCTCGATAAAATCCATGGAGCTCCTCTGGACAATATTATGAACCCAGACATGACGGCGTTTAGTTTCCCGGGATATCTGTGACTTCCACAACACGTACTAAGCAGAAATAGAGGTTATTTTTTCCATGGTTAATGGCGGACAGTTGAACGGCTTTCAGGGCGATAAGCCCCGCCCCCTCTCCGGCGCGTCCAGCGTGATTCGCGCGAATGAACACTTGGTCCCGGCGTTTTGACCGGCGGCGCGATGGATGCGAATATGCGGCGCGATGAATTCGCGACGCGTTTGGTGTGAACGCAGCATCATTGGTTTGTTTCTAATGCTGCGTTCACACCAAACTCGTCGCGAATTCATCGCGCCGCATATTCGCGTCCATCTCGCCGCCGGTCAAAACGCCGGGGACCATTTGTGTTCATGTGTGAATCGCGCGAATCACGCTGGACGCGCTGGAGAGGGGGCGCGGCTTATCGCCCTGAAAGCCGTTCAACTGTCCGCCATTAACCATGAAAAAAATAACCTATTTCTGCTTAGTACGTGTTGTGGAAGTCACAGATATCCCGGGAAACTAAACGCCGTCATGTCTGGGTTCATAATATTGTCCAGAGGAGCTC
>NW_022289011.1:0-1504 GCF_004355925.1 Anarrhichthys ocellatus | reverse complement strand
TCTCCCTCTCTACCTCTCTCAGGTGCCCACATTTTACAGAGGATGAATGGCTGTGAGTGGGATGATGAGACTGAAGAGGCTATTGGTTTTCATCAGTTTGGTTATGATGGAGAAGACCTCATTGTGTTGGACCTGCAGACGATGACATGGACTGCACCAAGACAGCAGGCGTTCATCACCAAACTTAGATGGGATGCTGACAAAGTCGGATTAGAATTCAATAAATATTACCACATCAACGAATGTCCTGACTGGCTGAAGAAGTATGTGGACTATGGGAGGAGCTCTCTGCAGAGAACAGGTAGATTCACGTGACCAGATGCTTTTTAAAGGACACTAAAGTGTTCACACGCCTCTTCTGTTTTTATGTATCTGTGAGATGTTTCCTGGCTAAATGAATCTCTTGGAGCTGGTCAGGCTTGTGGTAACAGCAGGTTTATTCCACATCTGCATATATAACAAAGGACAACAGTTCATCAGTTCATCACTTGTGGACAACTGCGCGTGCTCTAGTAGTGAATCCTCCGTTGCTATCAGTATTACCCATAGTCCTTTGCATCTTCTATTCAGTGCAGGTACAAATTTACAACAGCAGGTGGCGTAGTTTTCCCATTTAGCAGGATTTAACCTGAACCTTTTCAACTATGTTACATGCACCCCTCTTAAATCCTGCTAAATTGGGGCACATTGAATGAGAAAAAAAACAAAACACAAAAGATACAATTTACAAAACTCCAGTTGCGTAGTCATAAGAGCATAACCAGTTCAGTCAGTTAGAAACTTTTCACTAGGAATTCAGTCAGCAAGGGATTGGCCAATCCCCCTACCAACATAGACACAAAAGATGCCGTGTACACCTCTCATTTTGTAAACACTGCTCGATGACATAGGCAACTGTAAGATACCTCAGTTAAGTGTAAAAAATAAAAAACTCAACAAATTCAGCATTCTAACCAGAAAACATGTTCCTCACAAAAGAAAACAAAGAATCAACTGATGACACTGAGTCATCTACAATCTGTTCGTTCATTTCACAAATGAGTCGAACTGGAGGTTTTACAGGTCTACCTGCCCTAGTGTAAAGTGGAGGCGGCTGTGCGCAAGCTACATGGTCCTGCGTGAGTGCACCTAGCTGTGTGTCAGTTGCCTGTTTAGGGGAGGGGATATGTAGAGCTTCCTCTGCTGAGGGCTGGGAAGGTACTTCCAGGGACACCACACATCCAGCAGGGGGCCCAGGGGAAGGCAACTGTACAGCTTGAACTGAAGGATCCGAGGTATTCAAAACCTCACACACAGTATGTGGGACCACAGTCACTCCAGTCTCTGAGGGTGGAGCACTCACAGCCACAACAAGAGAACAATCGGGTTGGCTGGCTGTTGTGTCCCCATCACTTACATCATCCATTTGTAGGAGACAGTCAATTGTCTTTGTCACACTGTCCTGTACAGCAACAGGTACCACTGGGTCACATTGTCCACTTCCAGCAACTGAAGAGCAGCTTGA
>NW_022289010.1:0-1505 GCF_004355925.1 Anarrhichthys ocellatus | reverse complement strand
TAATAGTAATAAATAAAACATCTGTATGGTTCCCTTTTTTACCAGCTTGTTCCTGCCCAGCGTTTTGAACACTTAACAAATGGCATTCATATTAATGTTGAACCTCTTCGCCTCTCTCTTTTGAGCCTCTCTCATAATTCCGCTGGCTTTCAAACACAGCTGGAAGGGAACTCTGTCTCTGTGTTGCTGCTGACTCTGCTGGCATCTGTCTGACTGTCTGTGGGAGTGGGTGGATAAACAATGCTAAATTTACTTGCATAGTGAGTTTGATAATTTCACTTCATATTTTATCTTAATTCATGGAATAATTATTTTTCCTGAACTAAAAATAAAAAGAATTAGCTCAAGATCCACCCTCAGGCTCCACCAGCATGTAGCCATTTTGCATCAATTGTGTTTCATATAGTACACTTTTGTGTGCATTGTGACCTCATGATCATATAGGCTTGTCGTCAAACTAGGCTAAGGCTACTCGTGTTAGCTGTATATGGGTGAGCATGGGGGTGTTCATGTTTATAATCACATTTGCTTTGAAAAGTTCGGGGTGTCTGTCTGAAAGGTGCTTTGCCATGTTTGACGTGTTGCCTCCCTTGGTCTGTGTGGCTTTGAAACACGTTTTGCAGACGGGTCTCTGTATGTCAGTGGGCTTTCCTTCACTGTCTGCAATGTAGCCAAAGCACTTCCACATTTCACTTCTGGCATCTTTTTTTCCAACAAGCCGAGGACGGTCGGCAAAAGCTCCTGCACTTGAGGCCGTGTTTCCCCAGCGATCGCTGCTGTGAGTGATCGCTGCCTGTTGCGTGTGTGAGCGCTGGGCAGCACCGCCCCCTTGCAGTCAATGCGTGCAGGCAGCATGACAGGGAGCGGAGCAGTGAGTGCGCTCTGATCGCGCGCTATTTTAATGAAGTATCGATACTAAAAATATGCAAAATCGTATCGTTTTTAACGTACGGGTACCGCGGTACCTTTTTAGTATCGATACACCGTGCAACATTAATACATAGTATATTTATCACGTGTAGTGTAGTATATTCAAGTAACTTTTGTCTCTTTGTAGTCTTTTTTTGTCTCTGTAGTCTCTTTTGTGTCTCTTTGTAGTCATTTTGTGTCTCTTTGTAGTTGTGGTAGTGGGCGTGGTCTGTGCTCAGCTGTAGGGGAGAGATCTGTGGGAGTGGTTCAGTGGAACAGTGCCAGGGTTAATTGGCACAGCTGTAACCGGTTGCTAATCATCCCTCATTCCTTGGGTACATCTCAAGTCTCTTAATTGCATCCCCCTTTTCCCTCACTTGCGTCCTTTCCTTGCGTCTTAGTCCCTCCCACCAGGGATGCATGGAGGAAACCATGCAAGGAGAGAGGAACGAGGAAATATGTTTTAACAGACATGAGACGTCCTTTCCTCAGTTGCGTCACGTGAAGCGACGTCTGTTTCTGATGACGGAGGATCAGCTGATCACAGCTGGATCAGCTGTCAGTCGGCTTTAACAGCTGGAGAGACTTTTGATAAG
>NW_022289009.1:1406-1505 GCF_004355925.1 Anarrhichthys ocellatus | reverse complement strand
TATATATATGTGTGTATATATATATGTGTATATATATATGTGTGTATATATATATGTGTATATATATATGTGTGTATATATATATGTGTATATATATAT
>NW_022289009.1:1047-1396 GCF_004355925.1 Anarrhichthys ocellatus | reverse complement strand
TATGTGTATATATATATGTGTGTATATATATATGTGTATATATATATATGTGTATATATATATGTGTGTATATATATATGTGTATATGTGTGTATATATATATATGTGGATGTATATATGTGGATATATATATATGTGGATGTATATATGTGGATATATATGTGGATATATATGTGGATATATATGTGGATATATATGTGGATGTATATATGTGGATATATATATGTGGATATATATATGTGTGTATATATGTGTATATATGTGGATATATATATGTGTATATATGTATATATATGTGTATATATATATATGTGTGTATATATGTATGTATATATATGTGTGTATATAT
>NW_022289008.1:979-1506 GCF_004355925.1 Anarrhichthys ocellatus | reverse complement strand
ATTTGAACCCAGGATCTCCTGTTTACAAGACAGGGACTTTGACCAACTAAGCCACAGCGCCTCTCTGACTCACTGTTCCTTAGATTTTGAACTTTCCGTCATATTCACAGATATGAAACAATAAAGCTGAAGGTGACACTGCTTTGTCACAGGTACTGCTGGGATTTGAACCCAGGATCTCCTGTTTACGAGCCAGGCACTTTGACCAACTAAGCCACAGCACCTCTGTGAATGTCTTTTTCACAAATTTTAAACGGTCATTCAAGACTACTCAGGTGAGGCGCTGCTGGGATTTGGACCCAGGATCTCCTGTTTACGAGACAGGCACTTTAACCAACTAAGCCACAGCGCCTCCATGAAGGTCTTTAAGAAAAATTCTAAACAGTCTTAAATTTTCACAAATATGAAACCAAAAAGTTGAAGTCTACACTGTATTGTAACAGGCAGTGTGTCACCAAAGAGATTCAGTCTGATCCTTTCTCATTTAGTGCTCTGACTATTTTTCTCTTTCAGGCACTGCTGGGATT
>NW_022289008.1:0-879 GCF_004355925.1 Anarrhichthys ocellatus | reverse complement strand
CTCCTGTTTACTGGACAGACACTTTGACCAACTAAGCCGCAACACCTTTGTGAAGGTCTTTTTCACAAATTTTAAACAGTCGTTAATTTTCTCAAATATTTGAGCAAAAAGTTGAAGTCAAGACAACTCAGGAGAGGCGCTGCTGGGATTTGAACCCAGGATCTCCTGTTTACTAGACAGGCACTTTGACCAACTAAGCCACCGCACCTCTGTGAATGTCTTTTTCACAAATTTTAAACGGTCATTCAAGACTACTCAGGTGAGGCGCTGCTGGGATTCGAACCCAGGATCTCCTGTTTACTAGACAGGAACTTTAACCAACTAAGCCACAGCGCCTCCATAAAGGTCTTCATGAAAAATTCTAAACAGTCTTTCATTTTTACAAATATGAAATCAAAAAGTGGAAGACTACACTGTATTGTAACAGGCAGTGCGTCACCAAAGAGATTCAGTCTGATCCTTTGTCATTTAGTGCTCTGACTATTTTTCTCTTTCAGGCCCTGCTGGGATTTGAACCCAGGATCTTCTGTTTACTAGACAGGTTCTTTGACCAACTAAGCCACAGCACCTCTGTGAAGGTCTCTTTCACAAATTTTAAACAGTCGTTAATTTTCTCAAATATGAGAGCAAAAAGTTGAAGTCAAGACAACTCAGGAGAGGCACTGCTGGGATTTGAACCCAGGATCTCCTGTTTATAAGACAGGCACTTTGACCAACTAATCCACAGCACCTCCGTGTAGGTCTTTTTCACAAATTTTAAACGGTCGTTAATTTTCTCAAATATGAGAGCAAAAAGTTGAAGTCGATACTACCCAGGAGAGGCGCTGCTGGGATTTGAACCCAGGATCTCCTGTTTACAAGACAGGGACTTTGACCAAC
>NW_022289007.1:0-1507 GCF_004355925.1 Anarrhichthys ocellatus | reverse complement strand
TAAAACTCTGCTTTACCTCCAGCTCTGTGCCATCCCATCCGACTCGACTTGGATGAAAGGAGGCACAAACAATTTTGTTGCTTTTAAGAAAACCTAGAAATAGTTCTACATTCAGTGGACGGACAATAGACCTCCTGAAGAAGAGAAGCGGACAACTTGCCTGCAGAAGGAAGAAAATGCATTCTTCAGAGAAAGAGAAGGACAGATTCTCTTTCCAATCAAGTCGACATTTGCCGGTCTTGAGGACGAGAATTCTTTGAACTTCAGAGTAATCCCCGCTGATATACGGAGGAGTTATCGCCGCGCAGCTTGAAGCACCGGACCGACCCCGAGTTTAACCAAGAAACTCGAAGAATCACATCGACCACTACGAAGTCGTCTCACAGTAAGAGGCTTGTGTCTGGGCAGAGAATAGGTCATAGTGTGTTTATTACCTTGTTTTGTTTAAGTTTACTGTATTGTTAACGTGTTGTTGTATATGGTTACGGACCGCCGCCTTCTGTTAGTGCTGTATAGAAATTACTGTTGTCTTCCAAGCTACTGTAATAGTGTTGTGTGTAGATCAGTGACCAGGAGTGAGGTTAGGAACTGTAACTATCGGTTAAAAGACCAGAACCACAGTTGTCAGCATCTGAGTTTGACAGTCGGGTTTCTGTGTGATAGAGAAACAGTTCCTGTATTTTACTGCGGTGGTGAGGATCTGCCTTGTTTTGAGTGTTCCTTTTTTCTCTTCTTTTCTTTGCCATTTTGTTTGACTAACCCGCACACATACACACATATAGGTTTTGCTACCCATCTCAGACACATGTGGTTTGTAAATGCGGCCTCTATCGTGGCCCCACAGCCATTTTGTAGTCTCACATGGTGTGGTCACGTACGAGACTACATCCGCCATTTTGGTAGTTTGGTAGCCTGACAGCAGCGGGAAGGAAGGACCTGCGATACCTCTCCTTCAGACACTGAAGGAGCTGCACAGAGCTGCCAAGGCATCCTGCATGGGGTGGAAGGTGTTGTTCATCAGGGATGATAGCTTAGCCATCATCCTCCTGTCTCCCACCACCTCCACCGTATCCAGTGGACAGCCCAGCACACTGCTGGCCTTCTTGATGAGTTTGTTTAGTCTGTTCCTGTCGGCTGTCAAGATGCTGCTGCCCCAGCAGACCACTCCATAAAAAATGGCTGATGCCACCACAGAGTCGAAGAAGGTCCTCAGGAGAGCTCCCTGCACTCCAAAAGACTTGAGTCTCCTCAGCAGATAGTTTGCTCTGACCCTTTTGGTAAAGTGCATGTGTGTGATCAGTGAACATGTGTTTATGTGTGATCTTTGACGATTGACATTGTGAGTAAACACTAATTATGAGACTTCATTTATAGTTTGGTTTTTAGTCCCTGATCTCAGGGTGGTGCCCCGTTATTATTAATATTTGTCAATAATCTTATGGATATTGATGATTTTATTAAGTTCAATAATTTAGTTTTATACTTGCTGATAACCAAACATGCTCCT
>NW_022289006.1:0-1508 GCF_004355925.1 Anarrhichthys ocellatus | reverse complement strand
ATGCATACATGTATACATACATGTATGTATGCATACATGTATACATAAATGTATGTATGTATAACGTAAACAAAAGAGAAATCAAATAATGATTCAGACTGTCCTCTGAGGCCACGCCCCTTTCACAACGTGAAGTTTGTTTTAAACTAAAACCAAGATGCTCATGAATCTTAAGTGAAAGTTTTGTTTCATCACATGTTCAGTCATCAAACTGCTGCAGATGTTCTGGTCCTGAGTCGCTCCTGGTCCTGGTCCTGGTCCTCAGAGGATCTGGTTTCTGAGACTGAAATATCTGAACATGAAGCCACATGAATGTGAGGAGGAGGAGGAGGAGGAGGAGGAGGAGGAGGAGGAGGAGGAGCTGCTGCTGTCAGCAGGTCTGAAGCTCCAGCTGACAGCAGAGAAACGCTGAGTCAGCAGCCGCTAAAGCTCCGTGAATACAGATCGTTATGATTCATGCGTTACCGGTTATTATCGTGTTATTAAGAATTAACGTTCATGTTTTAATGAACAGAAAGACACAAAGTTCACAGACTTGATGTTCAGAGAAAAGTCTGCTGATGTTTTCATCTTTTTGGTCAATAAATGTCAGGATGTGGATCCATCCGCCGCTGAAAATAGTCCCCAACAAATCATCTAGTTCCTGGTTGTGTCACAGCAGCTGTTTGAGGAGATGAGCTCTGTAGTTAGTTAGACGTTAATAATACAACTGATGAACAGCACTTATTAAATAATACACAAAAACAAACGTGTTCATATATTTAATGCATGCATAAACCAACACACACTCTCACACACACACACACGCAGTCACACACACTCACACACACAGTCACACACACACACACAGTAACACACACAGTCACAGACACACGCACTCACACACAGTCACACACACACACAGTCACACACACACAATCTCACACACAGTCACACACACAGTAACACACATAGTCACACACACACAATCACACACACACAGTAACATACACAGTCACACACACAGTAACACACACAGTCACTCACACACACAGTCACACACAGTCACAGACACACACACAGTCACAGACACACACACACAGTCACAGACACACACACACACACACAGTCACACAGACACACACACAGTAACACAGACACACAGTCACAGTCACACAGACAGTAACACACACAGTAACACACACACAGTCGCACACACACAGTTTAAGGAGAACCAGAGCTTTGCAGCAGTCAGACTCGTCTGAATAATAGAAGTGAAGCTTTCTGATGGTTTTATTTTAAGATCAGATGAAACTTTAAAGTTGATCCTGAACAAAGTTTCATCTTCACAGACTCACATCTTTATAAACTACTGAATGTGGCTCATCTTTAAGTTCACATATTAACATTCACTTCACTTTGATGAAGATGGAGGGAAATAATAGCCTAAATAATTTGACTCTGATACTCTCTCTGACTCTGTCTGACTCTCTGTCTGTCTGTCTCTCTGTCTGACTCTCTGTCTGTCT
>NW_022289005.1:0-1508 GCF_004355925.1 Anarrhichthys ocellatus | reverse complement strand
TAAAGATCTGAAGACTTAAAGACCTGGAGCCCTAAAGACCTGAAGACCTAAAGACCCGGAGACGTCCTCACTGGGTTCTCTGCTCTTTTAAGTTGAGTAGATTGTCACAGAAACATTAGAAACATTCTCCTCTCGGCTTCATTCAGAGCTGCCTGCTCTGAAGAAGACCACCAGATGTGGTCGAAAGCTCGAGGAGCAACAAGTAGGTGGAGCTTGTCGACGTGACTTTTTTGTTTTTAAAAGTCATCGTCTGAGAAAACGAAACATCAGCTGCAGTTTTTCTACCAAACAAAGTTTCTGTGTTCAGACTGAAGCTGACTCTTCTAAAGACTGTTGTTGTTGTTGTTGTTGTTGTTGTTGTTGTTGTTGTTGTTGTTTATGATGCTAGCTGAGCTCTGTGGTTGCCATGGTAAGCTGACCCGACTGTTGTTGCACACCTGCAGGTTGTTGTTGTTGTTGCTGCTGCTGCTGCGGAGCATCTGAAACTGCTCCTCGTGATGACGCTGTTAACGTGTTGCTACGCTTCTGTGTGTGATCGCGAGGCTGCTGACACACAAACACACGTACACACACACACACATACATACACACACACACACGCACATAGAGACACAGACACACACACACACGGACCAGCAGGAACTGAGTGAAGCTGATTATCAGTTTTTAACGAGTAACAATTAACTAACATTTGAAAGAAGCTGCTGTTAATGAGTTAAAGCGTTAAAGCTTGTTAAAGCGTTAAAGCTCGTTAACGAGTTAAAGCTTGTTAACAAGCCTCGACTTTTACTAGATGTTTTAACTAAACTGTTCAAAGAGACAA
The DNA here is from genome assembly GCF_004355925.1 of Anarrhichthys ocellatus. Taxonomy (NCBI): domain Eukaryota; kingdom Metazoa; phylum Chordata; class Actinopteri; order Perciformes; family Anarhichadidae; genus Anarrhichthys; species Anarrhichthys ocellatus. Next base: position 685 of record NW_022289005.1, on the reverse strand, counting down.
AGATCCTCAACAGAAGAAGAGATGAAATCAGCTGCAAGCTTTGATTTAAACAGGAATTTTCAGTGTCAAGAGTTTCACAATAAAAGCATTTTATATTTATTATTATATAATAATTATTATTATTTCATTCAGTGTGTGCTGGCTGTCACATTTAAAGAGGTTTCAGCTCAGTGGATCAGGTCTTTAATCAGCCTGGATCCAGACCACAACCTGACATTAAATATTCAGCCTCAGATCACTTCCTGGCAGTGAGATTTCCCAGCCTCGGCGGTGCCGTGAACGCAGCACCATCGTGTTTGACTGTTCTCTCCTTTTACAGCATGACAATTTTTCTACCAGAGAAGCGTGTTTTTATTGAGACGAAGCCTTAAAGAGTTTAAGACAATGAAGAAGAAAAATAAGCCATTTATAGAGAAGAGCTGAACTTTGGACCAAGGTTTTGAGTCCAACGTCTTTTAACGTTAAGATAATGTTTCTACGACGGCGTGACGTTCAGAGGGCAAATGAGATTAAAGTCGTAAATTTACAAGAAAGAAAAACGAGCGTGGCTTCACTTCACACGGTCGTTTCCTGTTTGAGAGACGTCGGCTGTCATGCGATGTCTATCTTGTGACGGCATCTGTCATGTGACGGCGTCTGTCATGTGACGGCGTCTGTCGTGACGTCTGTCATGTGACAGTATCGT
>NW_022289003.1:0-1509 GCF_004355925.1 Anarrhichthys ocellatus | reverse complement strand
GTGTGTGTGTGTGTGTGTGTGTGTGTTGTTACCTGAGCAGGTCGCTGAGCGTCAGTGGTTGGCGGGTCCAGACCAGAGCCAGGTGGATCAGAGCCAAAGTCTTCTTCATGCTCATCAGACTGTGTCGACTCCTCCTCAACCGACCCGTCAGGTAGCTGGCGGCGTCCAAAGAGCCCGAACACATCGACCAATCACTGGAGCTCCCTGTGGTCACATGTTGCTACTGAACGAATCGTACAAACGCGCTGATTTCACTCAAACAAATGAAACTGAAGATGCTCTTTTCACCACGAACATTAAAGTACGTTGCAATTATTAATGAACCTGCAGACATCAGGTGAAATCATTTAACATCATGTAGTTCAGATGATAACTAAGAGTTCTGAATATTTAATACGTGATTCTGTAAAATAAATGGTTTCTTTTCATTTCACAAATCTGATGCTTAAAGAATAAAACACTTAAATCTTGTTTCTCCATAAAAACATGAGCAGCTGCTCTGATTTTAAACCTAAAACTAAAAAGATGATTAATTTCATTTTGGAACCCCAGAGTATGAAACGCTTTAAGTGACGGTATGTAGTAATAACACATGTTGAGCGTACCTGCGTGTGAGCCGGCGGTGCTCGGGGGGTTCGTGTCTCCGTCCGTCTCACTGGCCGTCATGACGGACGCCTCGGCCGAGTCCGAGTCAGGACCTCTCTGAGGAGAGAAGGTTCACGTCCCACTGACTCCATGTTCAGATCAATAACACGCAGACATCAGACACAAGCTGCTCGCCATCAATCAATCAATCAATAACTCAGAGAGATCTGGATGAACATTATAAAGCTCAACACACTTTATATGAGATCATCATTAACAGACAAGACAGAGAGGATAATATTATGATATAATAATGCTACTCTAATGGAATGTAAGATTAAGAAAATAGAAATATCATATATGTATATATATATAATAAATAATAATAACAGCAACAATAAAATAATATTAATAATACAATAATATTAAGAGCAATAATATTACTACCAATAACAACAATATTAATATTAATATTAATAATAATAACAGTAATAATAATAATAATAATAAGATGCTCAGGTGTGTGTGTGGTGAACTCACCACTCTGAACCGGCTCGTCCTCGTCGGGTTGCTGACGTACGCCTGCCGGCTCTTCTGCAGGTAGATCCTCCACAGCTGACACAGAACCTGGTCCTGAAACAACAGGACTCATCAGCTGGAGTCATTCAGAAGAACAATAGACAATAGACAATAAGAGCAGACCTTGAACCCGGGACTGACTCCCAGCGTGACGAGGGCGTCGGCCTGGTTCATCAGGATGAACTGGAAGCCTTCACAGATGAGCCACTGACGACCGCGCTCTGAGGAAGAACTCGCTCACTTCATCACCTCATCACCTCATCACTTCATCACCTCATCACTTCATCACCTCATCACTTCATCACCTCATCACCTCATCACTTCATCACTTCATCACCTCATCAC
>NW_022289002.1:0-1509 GCF_004355925.1 Anarrhichthys ocellatus | reverse complement strand
GAGAGAGAGAGAGAGAGAGAGAGAGAGAGAGAGAGAGAGAGAGAGAGTAACTGTAAAAGGATTTTAGAGTATTTGCAAGATATTATCATGTGTAATTATTTCAATAAGTATTTGTTTTTCTACAAGACGAAACGACTTTACGGTGCTGCCAATGATTTCCAAAAGTGTACGATAGTGTTGAAAGCAGACCACTGGCCTGTATTCATTATATATGCTATGAAATCAGCTCGAAACTCGAAACTTGTAAACTGCACTGTGCAAACTGAGCTGTGACTGCAGTTGAATATTATTGAAAGACCACAGAAGCTCCAATATCAAGTGACCAGTTAAGTTTCAACCCCTCTGCAAACACGCGACGGAGCATAAATTCAGCTTCATGTACAAGCCTTGGTCTCACCACAGCTGTGGAGCAGGTTATGTGTTACTTCGCCCACATGTGCTTTTAACATTCATGGTTCCACCAAGTAAGAAAAACACATTAGAAAACTGCTGCAATTCAGTTCAATTTGGAGGACCACAAGTAGCTACTTGCTGTTTTGTCCACATGTGCAGCTAAGGGTTCCAGCAAAATGTGAACAGGGGCATTTTCAGAATTGAGTTAGTTTCCTCTTTTTGTTTTGCAGTTGAGTGTGAAACCGCTATACCACTATAAGCCGCCATTTGGCTGTGTGTTTCTTTCTGTTTCACACTCAATCATATTTAACACTCACAGTTATCCTATGTAGTCTTTCTTACTCACAATAAGAAACATGTCGTCTTTTTTAAAATGACATTTTCATTGTTTAATTAAGTAGATAAATACGTATTGTGTGTCACTTTTTATATATAGAAACACCTGCTAAAATATCCTGCATTTTCCCTTTAACAGTTTAAAACTCTATGAGGTCATTGTTCCTATTATCAACGTATTTTTAAGATATGTAGTAAATTTAGAAATAAACTACATTGACCAGAAATTATTATTTTTTTAACCGGCATTTATTGAATTTTTTTCTTTTTTGGGGGGCTTCTTGAGGGCATTGCAGCAAGCTGTAAACAAACATATTACCACCTTATAAAGTTGTTATGTGTTGGCAAACAATTGCCTATTTACACATCCAGCATCCACGAAGCAACATTAGAGTTCATTTGGACTCTTGTTTCTGGCCACCTGGCAAATGTAAGTCTCACTCTATTTTAGCTCTGTTTTTGGTCTCTACCAACTCCAGAGGGAAACTTTAACTTCCAAAATGCTGAACAATGTTCACTAGCTCGTGGCTATAGCTGTGTCTGTCTGCTGTGTGGTGCTGAGCAGGTGTACAGTGGGTTTTTAGAGCTTTCTCACTGGAGTGTAAAACAATAAAGTTGTGGTGGCGTACAACCAAATCCATGAGATGGAAGATGACATGATGCTCTGTAGAGTAGAGAGGAACTGCAGAATTGGGTGATAATAATCTGTGGGTCACTTAAATCCATTATTTGTAACTAATCAAATCATTGGTCTTTGTACTAGGATGAGTGTTCACTGAC
>NW_022289001.1:0-1509 GCF_004355925.1 Anarrhichthys ocellatus | reverse complement strand
GTCAGTGAACACTCATCCTAGTACAAAGACCAATGATTTGATTAGTTACAAATAATGGATTTAAGTGACCCACAGATTATTATCACCCAATTCTGCAGTTCCTCTCTACTCTACAGAGCATCATGTCATCTTCCATCTCATGGATTTGGTTGTACGCCACCACAACTTTATTGTTTTACACTCCAGTGAGAAAGCTCTAAAAACCCACTGTACACCTGCTCAGCACCACACAGCAGACAGACACAGCTATAGCCACGAGCTAGTGAACATTGTTCAGCATTTTGGAAGTTAAAGTTTCCCTCTGGAGTTGGTAGAGACCAAAAACAGAGCTAAAATAGAGTGAGACTTACATTTGCCAGGTGGCCAGAAACAAGAGTCCAAATGAACTCTAATGTTGCTTCGTGGATGCTGGATGTGTAAATAGGCAATTGTTTGCCAACACATAACAACTTTATAAGGTGGTAATATGTTTGTTTACAGCTTGCTGCAATGCCCTCAAGAAGCCCCCCAAAAAAGAAAAAAATTCAATAAATGCCGGTTAAAAAAATAATAATTTCTGGTCAATGTAGTTTATTTCTAAATTTACTACATATCTTAAAAATACGTTGATAATAGGAACAATGACCTCATAGAGTTTTAAACTGTTAAAGGGAAAATGCAGGATATTTTAGCAGGTGTTTCTATATATAAAAAGTGACACACAATACGTATTTATCTACTTAATTAAACAATGAAAATGTCATTTTAAAAAAGACGACATGTTTCTTATTGTGAGTAAGAAAGACTACATAGGATAACTGTGAGTGTTAAATATGATTGAGTGTGAAACAGAAAGAAACACACAGCCAAATGGCGGCTTATAGTGGTATAGCGGTTTCACACTCAACTGCAAAACAAAAAGAGGAAACTAACTCAATTCTGAAAATGCCCCTGTTCACATTTTGCTGGAACCCTTAGCTGCACATGTGGACAAAACAGCAAGTAGCTACTTGTGGTCCTCCAAATTGAACTGAATTGCAGCAGTTTTCTAATGTGTTTTTCTTACTTGGTGGAACCATGAATGTTAAAAGCACATGTGGGCGAAGTAACACATAACCTGCTCCACAGCTGTGGTGAGACCAAGGCTTGTACATGAAGCTGAATTTATGCTCCGTCGCGTGTTTGCAGAGGGGTTGAAACTTAACTGGTCACTTGATATTGGAGCTTCTGTGGTCTTTCAATAATATTCAACTGCAGTCACAGCTCAGTTTGCACAGTGCAGTTTACAAGTTTCGAGTTTCGAGCTGATTTCATAGCATATATAATGAATACAGGCCAGTGGTCTGCTTTCAACACTATCGTACACTTTTGGAAATCATTGGCAGCACCGTAAAGTCGTTTTGTCTTGTAGAAAAACAAATACTTATTGAAATAATTACACATGATAATATCTTGCAAATACTCTAAAATCCTTTTACAGTTACTCTCTCTCTCTCTCTCTCTCTCTCTCTCTCTCTCTCTCTCTCTCTC
>NW_022289000.1:458-1510 GCF_004355925.1 Anarrhichthys ocellatus | reverse complement strand
ACCACTACTACTACCACTACTACTACAACTGATACCACTACTACTACTGCTATCACTACTACTACCACTAATACTACTACCACTACTACCACTGCTACTACTACCACTACTACAACTACTACTACTGATACCACTACTACTACCACTACTACTACAACTGATACCACTACTACTACCACTACTACTACTACAACTACTACGACTGATACCATTACAACTACCACTACTACTACAACTACTACAACTGATACCACTACTACCACTAATACAACTACTACTACTGATACCACTACTACAACTACTACTACTACTACCACTACTGATACCACTACTACTACTGCTATCACTACTACTACCACTACTACTACAACTACTACTACTGATACCACTACAACTACCACTACTACTACTGATACCACTACTACTACCACTACTACTACTACTACTACTACAACTACTACAACTGATACCACTACTACTACCATTACTACTACCACTGCCAGTACTACTGCCACAACTACTGATACCACTACTACTACCACAAACTACTCGAGGACTTCTTTGTATAACAGTCAGCCAGGTGCTCAAACCACAGCATGCTGCCGTGATGCTTATTGGTGCCTGGCCTCTCGCTCCTCAGAGAGGCGTTAGATAGCACAGAGTTCACCTGCAGTATGCAGCGAAGCTACAGTTTCCCCCTGTTGCACGTCTTTGTTCAATCTACAATTTCCATAAATCAATTAAACTTAAATTTTAAAATTAAATTTGTGTATCGATTATTTTAATAGAAAAATAGAGAGAAAATAGAAAAATGGAAAATAGAGGTTCTTGTGGTCTGTCTCTGACATTCATGGTGGATACCTCAACAATACAATAAAGACTTATAGATAAAATAACATTGTTCTACTTTTACGTGGTTGTACCTTCTGACATGGAAAGTGAACCTGTAAGTTAAAAGAGATCTAAAACATTTCACTCTGCCATAAAGGTCAGTTGAGATCCTCTTGATGATGCAATATCCTGTTTACTGTTTACACGCACACACACACACA
>NW_022289000.1:0-358 GCF_004355925.1 Anarrhichthys ocellatus | reverse complement strand
CTGCTATCACTACTACTACCACTAATACTACTACCACTACTACCACTGCTACTACTACCACTACTACAACTACTACTACTGATACCACTACTACTACCACTACTACTACAACTGATACCACTACTACTACCACTACTACTACTACAACTACTACGACTGATACCATTACAACTACCACTACTACTACAACTACTACGACTGATACCATTACAACTACCACTACTACTACAACTACTACAACTGATACCACTACTACCACTAATACAACTACTACTACTGATACCACTACTACAACTACTACTACTACTACCACTACTGATACCACTACTACTACTGCTATCACTACTACTACCACTAC
>NW_022288998.1:0-1510 GCF_004355925.1 Anarrhichthys ocellatus | reverse complement strand
ACCCTCTATGTACCAACGTACATTTATAACAAATACCACACATATTACGGTAATCAGCGTTGCATATGTGTCTGACCAAAATACCAACAAAATAAATGATTCATTTAAATTATTGTTTTTAAGTGTTTTGTTTGTAATATGTATAATAAGCATCATTTAGTATCACTACTGAGAATTTAACAAACATTAAAACATGACGTAGATAGGTTTGCAGTTCTCAAGAAGTATATTTAAATATCATCTCTTACACACATGAAGATGAAGTTGTGAACACCGGCTGAACATCTATGATCAGAATCATTATAACTGTGTTATAACTGCTACTGTGTAAAGGGAATACTGCTGCTAACAAGAACCTGATGTGTTTAAAGTGTTTAAACCAAATGTTATTGACCTTTTGTTCATATAGCAGCACTTTCAAAATAAAAGTGCACAATACACTACTTTTGAATTCATTATTGAACTTTGCGCATAACAATGAGATTAATCACAGAAAATCATGCGATTAATCGCAATTAAAAATTGTAATTGTTGCCCAGCACTAATATATATATATACACATATATATATATATACGTATATATATATACAGTTGCACTCAAAATTATTCAACCCCCATTGCAAATTAGGTTTATTGGCAACATTTACAAACTTTCAGCTGTTTTCAATAAACAACTCAAACAATGACAATTTAAATAGCTCAACACAACTATTACTACAAGTGGTTTCTCCAAATTCAACACAAAATTACACTTTTAATGACTACTGCAGTGTCAAAATTATTCAACCCCTTCATGACAAGCGTCTTTAGTACTTTGTAGAGCATCTTTAGTACTTAGTATAGCATCTTTAGTACTTAGTAAAGCATCTTTAGTACTTAGTATAGCATCTTTAGTACTTTGTAGAGCGTCTTTAGTACTTGGTAGAGCATCTTTAGTACATTTATTCCGTTTCACTGTTTACGACATTTATTCCGTTTCACTGTTTACGACATTTATTCCGTTTCACTATTTACGACATTTATTCCGTTTCAATGTTAACGACATTTATTCCGTTTCACTGTTGACGACATTTATTCCGTTTCACTGTTGACGACATTTATTCCGTTTCACTGTTTACGACATTTATTCCGTTTCACTGTTAACGACATTTATTCCGTTTCAATGTTAACGACATTTATTCTGTTTCAATGTTAACGACATTTATTCTGTTTCAATGTTAACGACATTTATTCTGTTTCAATGTTGACGACATTTATTCTGTTTCAATGTTAACGACATGTATTCTGTTTCACTGTTAACGACATGTATTCTGTTTCACTGTTAACGACATTTATTCTGTTTCACTGTTAACGACATTTATTCTGTTTCACTGTTAACGACATTTATTCTGTTTCAATGTTAACGACATTTATTCTGTTTCAATGTTGACGACATTTATTCTGTTTCAATGTTGACGACATCTATTCTGTTTCACTGTTAACGACATGTATTCTGTTTCACTGTTAACG
>NW_022288997.1:0-1511 GCF_004355925.1 Anarrhichthys ocellatus | reverse complement strand
ATTTGTCTGCAGAATCGACCAGGACATGCACGGCAAAGTGGAGATCGCAGCTGCTGCTGTTCCAGAGTGACCCTGCTCGCTCTGCGAGATGTGGAGGAGAACGCTTCGACTGCCGTGACTCAAGAAAGTGCCTTTTTGAAACTCTGCTGCCTGTCGCACCGTGGAACCTTTTACAGCTCGATTCAGCGTTTTTTCCACATGCTGTCTGAAACATTTTTAATCTTTATTTTTTATTTAATGCTGAATTATTGCGTCATACTTAGCTTATTGGTGTTCCCTAGTTACTGGTGTATCTACACGTTATTTCAGGCACTCTGTTACAAGTGGTTGATGCATGTTCTGCTTTATTACATTTAAATATATATTTATATTCAAAAGGTGACAACGGAGAGAAATTAATATATTTTTATGGTTGCTCTGATTTTTACAATGCATTATAGGTCTCTGACCTGTTGACTGGCATTTCATAGAACTAGTTATGACAGCACCTTTTTCATGTTCACTGCTGATGTTCTCTATCAAAATCTTGCCTGGGGAAAATAAAGTTGTTGTTTTTTGTCCCTCACTTGAAAACAATTTGAGAGCAACAATCTGAAGCAAAGATGTAATTCTTAATTTAACATTTTCTTCAAGTAAACTCATTGATCCACATCATTGTTTGTGTATTTTTTTATTCCATTTAGTAACAGTTTTGCCATCGTAACAAGATAGATGTAATTTGTATAGTGACAAAACACTGAGTACGTTTCACAGGATTAAACTAATCTCCAAATTGCAATAGGTACATTTTTGTTTTGCTTTGTACATCTCTTCCACCGACGGTCCACTAAAAGGCACCACAAATACAGATTTAGTTCAAATCATATAAATACTTTGATTAGAATAAAGAAGCAAAATCTACAATATCTTGACAATAATATAAGAATGAATATTATAGATGATGGATAACAATATACTGATAATAACTAACATCCACATAATAAAATAATCCCATTACACGATAATAAAATATAAAAAGAATACAAAATATGTAATGACATTTCAGTAGAAAATCTTTGACAATATAGAATAAGTTACTATGGTTTATATAATATTTTCCTGTCCAAAGTACAAACTTTGAAATGTAAAATACATTTTAATAACACGCTTTACACAATGATGGAATATTGATCTGTTTAAAGTGGGTCATGGCCTAAAGCTTTCAAACGCAGAACTGACTCAATACATCTAATAGCAATATCATCAACCTCAGGATCAAACTTATTTGCAAAGAGTTGATATTGTCTCAGGAGCCACAGGATGTCACCAGCTCCGTACACACAGACTGCTCTTCTGTAAACACCCGTGCAAGGATAGTACGGGGCTCCATTTTTCACATTTCCTGCTAAATAGCTCCACTTCACCACACGAGCGAGGGATTGCATGTCTGACGCATCATACTTTATGTTGGCAGGCACTGATCCAGGAACAGAGGGCATTCGCTGTAGAGTGGCCCACAAGTGCTCATCAGG
>NW_022288996.1:0-1511 GCF_004355925.1 Anarrhichthys ocellatus | reverse complement strand
GTAGAGACGTAGACGCAGTGACGCAGACGTCTCTCGTTGGTTTGTGGACGTTTTGGAGCTTGGCGAAGTTCAGCGTTTTGGCCGTCGTCATCTTGTTTTATTACAACCAGTGAACAGGAAGTGACCATATCTGGACTGAGGAGGAGAGACGCCCTATACGTCTCTGGTAGAGACCTGTCAATCACCGTGTAGCCCCGCCCCTAAAGCATCCCCTGCTTTATGGTCTGTTTGACTCTAAATGGACCATAATGTACTAAATGAACATCATGCTGTATTGAAGAAGACTTGAAACTAGAGATTGAGACCATAAACTCATGTTTACAATGTTTACTGAGGTAATAAATCAAGAGAGAAGTAGAGTCATTTTCTCATAGACTTCTATACAACCAGAGGAGTCGCCCCCTGGTGGTCACTAGAGAGAATGCAGCGTTAACACATGGAGCTTTGAGTAGAACCGGAGGTTGCCTCCTGAGTGCAACAGGAAGTCATCATCACTGGTTTCACTGACCTGTTTTATATCGGACAACTAAACTTTAAAATCTCTTCAAAACACATTTAACACATTGCCTTTGATACGAGGCAACAGGAAGTGTAAAGAGACTGATTCCTGCAGCTCTGCGTTACACAAAGCTCATCGATGGTCACCGATCATTTAAAAGAACGCTGCATGTAAATGATTTCTATTCTTTGAGTCAAACACAGACGGACACAAAGGCTGCAGCGGATTATTTGTTCTGCTTCATAAACTCCTCTATATCTCCCAAGCGGCTTCAGTGTTTGATTCCCGTATCACGGCGTCTCTTTGAAAAAACCCTGATTACAGTCCAGAGAGCGAGGGAACATCCTGTCACAAACAAAAGACAGACGATCAAGCCTGACGCTGTTTGCAACACTGTTGCTTTGTGAAAAACATGCCGCCATAATTAAATCCATTGTGATGTAATTAGAATTAAAAAAACATCTTGTCTCCTGTTTTAATTGCTATGTGGTCTCACAGCACAGTTTCTCGTTACAGTCCTTCCTGATGCGTGACCCAGGAACAGTGCCAGGAAATTTGGTGATGAAAATGAGAACGAGTTGGATCGCTGGTGGCATCGTTTACCGCCGTGTTTGTGATTTACAGAAAGGGAGCGAGCGCCCGAAGGGGCCGCGTTGTCTTGTGTAATTGCGACATAATCACACGAAACAGAAAAGACAAATGCAGCTTCTCCTCTTGATGAAACACAACAACCAAATGATTCCTTAATTTCTGTTCATTTTCTCATTAGTTCTGTAAATGAGGAGTTCCATCAAGCTGAGCTGTGAATTGGAAGCTGCAGCGCGGGAATATCTTCATCAAAGAGTGTGTGTGTGTGTGAGAGAGTGTGTGTGTGTGTGTGTGAGAGTGTGTGTGTGAGTGTGTGAGTGTGAGAGTGTGTGCGTTTGTGCTTGCGTGTGTGTGTGTGTGTGTGTGTGCGTGTGCGTGAGAGAGTGTGTGTGTGAGAGAGTGTGTGTGTGTGTGTGCGTGTGTG
>NW_022288995.1:0-1511 GCF_004355925.1 Anarrhichthys ocellatus | reverse complement strand
ATTTGTCTGCAGAATCGACCAGGACATGCACGGCAAAGTGGAGATCGCAGCTGCTGCTGTTCCAGAGTGACCCTGCTCGCTCTGCGAGATGTGGAGGAGAACGCTTCGACTGCCGTGACTCAAGAAAGTGCCTTTTTGAAACTCTGCTGCCTGTCGCACCGTGGAACCTTTTACAGCTCGATTCAGCGTTTTTTCCACATGCTGTCTGAAACATTTTTAATCTTTATTTTTTATTTAATGCTGAATTATTGCGTCATACTTAGCTTATTGGTGTTCCCTAGTTACTGGTGTATCTACACGTTATTTCAGGCACTCTGTTACAAGTGGTTGATGCATGTTCTGCTTTATTACATTTAAATATATATTTATATTCAAAAGGTGACAACGGAGAGAAATTAATATATTTTTATGGTTGCTCTGATTTTTACAATGCATTATAGGTCTCTGACCTGTTGACTGGCATTTCATAGAACTAGTTATGACAGCACCTTTTTCATGTTCACTGCTGATGTTCTCTATCAAAATCTTGCCTGGGGAAAATAAAGTTGTTGTTTTTTGTCCCTCACTTGAAAACAATTTGAGAGCAACAATCTGAAGCAAAGATGTAATTCTTAATTTAACATTTTCTTCAAGTAAACTCATTGATCCACATCATTGTTTGTGTATTTTTTTATTCCATTTAGTAACAGTTTTGCCATCGTAACAAGATAGATGTAATTTGTATAGTGACAAAACACTGAGTACGTTTCACAGGATTAAACTAATCTCCAAATTGCAATAGGTACATTTTTGTTTTGCTTTGTACATCTCTTCCACCGACGGTCCACTAAAAGGCACCACAAATACAGATTTAGTTCAAATCATATAAATACTTTGATTAGAATAAAGAAGCAAAATCTACAATATCTTGACAATAATATAAGAATGAATATTATAGATGATGGATAACAATATACTGATAATAACTAACATCCACATAATAAAATAATCCCATTACACGATAATAAAATATAAAAAGAATACAAAATATGTAATGACATTTCAGTAGAAAATCTTTGACAATATAGAATAAGTTACTATGGTTTATATAATATTTTCCTGTCCAAAGTACAAACTTTGAAATGTAAAATACATTTTAATAACACGCTTTACACAATGATGGAATATTGATCTGTTTAAAGTGGGTCATGGCCTAAAGCTTTCAAACGCAGAACTGACTCAATACATCTAATAGCAATATCATCAACCTCAGGATCAAACTTATTTGCAAAGAGTTGATATTGTCTCAGGAGCCACAGGATGTCACCAGCTCCGTACACACAGACTGCTCTTCTGTAAACACCCGTGCAAGGATAGTACGGGGCTCCATTTTTCACATTTCCTGCTAAATAGCTCCACTTCACCACACGAGCGAGGGATTGCATGTCTGACGCATCATACTTTATGTTGGCAGGCACTGATCCAGGAACAGAGGGCATTCGCTGTAGAGTGGCCCACAAGTGCTCATCAGG
>NW_022288994.1:0-1511 GCF_004355925.1 Anarrhichthys ocellatus | reverse complement strand
CCTGATGAGCACTTGTGGGCCACTCTACAGCGAATGCCCTCTGTTCCTGGATCAGTGCCTGCCAACATAAAGTATGATGCGTCAGACATGCAATCCCTCGCTCGTGTGGTGAAGTGGAGCTATTTAGCAGGAAATGTGAAAAATGGAGCCCCGTACTATCCTTGCACGGGTGTTTACAGAAGAGCAGTCTGTGTGTACGGAGCTGGTGACATCCTGTGGCTCCTGAGACAATATCAACTCTTTGCAAATAAGTTTGATCCTGAGGTTGATGATATTGCTATTAGATGTATTGAGTCAGTTCTGCGTTTGAAAGCTTTAGGCCATGACCCACTTTAAACAGATCAATATTCCATCATTGTGTAAAGCGTGTTATTAAAATGTATTTTACATTTCAAAGTTTGTACTTTGGACAGGAAAATATTATATAAACCATAGTAACTTATTCTATATTGTCAAAGATTTTCTACTGAAATGTCATTACATATTTTGTATTCTTTTTATATTTTATTATCGTGTAATGGGATTATTTTATTATGTGGATGTTAGTTATTATCAGTATATTGTTATCCATCATCTATAATATTCATTCTTATATTATTGTCAAGATATTGTAGATTTTGCTTCTTTATTCTAATCAAAGTATTTATATGATTTGAACTAAATCTGTATTTGTGGTGCCTTTTAGTGGACCGTCGGTGGAAGAGATGTACAAAGCAAAACAAAATTGTACCTATTGCAATTTGGAGATTAGTTTAATCCTGTGAAACGTACTCAGTGTTTTGTCACTATACAAATTACATCTATCTTGTTACGACGGCAAAACTGTTACTAAATGGAATAAAAAAATACACAAACAATGATGTGGATCAATGAGTTTACTTGAAGAAAATGTTAAATTAAGAATTACATCTTTGCTTCAGATTGTTGCTCTCAAATTGTTTTCAAGTGAGGGGCAAAAAACAACAACTTTATTTTCCCCAGGCAAGATTTTGATAGAGAACATCAGCAGTGAACATGAAAAAGGTGCTGTCATAACTAGTTCTATGAAATGCCAGTCAACAGGTCAGAGACCTATAATGCATTGTAAAAATCAGAGCAACCATAAAAATATATTAATTTCTCTCCGTTGTCACCTTTTGAATATAAATATATATTTAAATGTAATAAAGCAGAACATGCATCAACCACTTGTAACAGAGTGCCTGAAATAACGTGTAGATACACCAGTAACTAGGGAACACCAATAAGCTAAGTATGACGCAATAATTCAGCATTAAATAAAAAATAAAGATTAAAAATGTTTCAGACAGCATGTGGAAAAAACGCTGAATCGAGCTGTAAAAGGTTCCACGGTGCGACAGGCAGCAGAGTTTCAAAAAGGCACTTTCTTGAGTCACGGCAGTCGAAGCGTTCTCCTCCACATCTCGCAGAGCGAGCAGGGTCACTCTGGAACAGCAGCAGCTGCGATCTCCACTTTGCCGTGCATGTCCTGGTCGATTCTGCAGACAAAT
>NW_022288993.1:0-1511 GCF_004355925.1 Anarrhichthys ocellatus | reverse complement strand
GTAGAGACGTAGACGCAGTGACGCAGACGTCTCTCGTTGGTTTGTGGACGTTTTGGAGCTTGGCGAAGTTCAGCGTTTTGGCCGTCGTCATCTTGTTTTATTACAACCAGTGAACAGGAAGTGACCATATCTGGACTGAGGAGGAGAGACGCCCTATACGTCTCTGGTAGAGACCTGTCAATCACCGTGTAGCCCCGCCCCTAAAGCATCCCCTGCTTTATGGTCTGTTTGACTCTAAATGGACCATAATGTACTAAATGAACATCATGCTGTATTGAAGAAGACTTGAAACTAGAGATTGAGACCATAAACTCATGTTTACAATGTTTACTGAGGTAATAAATCAAGAGAGAAGTAGAGTCATTTTCTCATAGACTTCTATACAACCAGAGGAGTCGCCCCCTGGTGGTCACTAGAGAGAATGCAGCGTTAACACATGGAGCTTTGAGTAGAACCGGAGGTTGCCTCCTGAGTGCAACAGGAAGTCATCATCACTGGTTTCACTGACCTGTTTTATATCGGACAACTAAACTTTAAAATCTCTTCAAAACACATTTAACACATTGCCTTTGATACGAGGCAACAGGAAGTGTAAAGAGACTGATTCCTGCAGCTCTGCGTTACACAAAGCTCATCGATGGTCACCGATCATTTAAAAGAACGCTGCATGTAAATGATTTCTATTCTTTGAGTCAAACACAGACGGACACAAAGGCTGCAGCGGATTATTTGTTCTGCTTCATAAACTCCTCTATATCTCCCAAGCGGCTTCAGTGTTTGATTCCCGTATCACGGCGTCTCTTTGAAAAAACCCTGATTACAGTCCAGAGAGCGAGGGAACATCCTGTCACAAACAAAAGACAGACGATCAAGCCTGACGCTGTTTGCAACACTGTTGCTTTGTGAAAAACATGCCGCCATAATTAAATCCATTGTGATGTAATTAGAATTAAAAAAACATCTTGTCTCCTGTTTTAATTGCTATGTGGTCTCACAGCACAGTTTCTCGTTACAGTCCTTCCTGATGCGTGACCCAGGAACAGTGCCAGGAAATTTGGTGATGAAAATGAGAACGAGTTGGATCGCTGGTGGCATCGTTTACCGCCGTGTTTGTGATTTACAGAAAGGGAGCGAGCGCCCGAAGGGGCCGCGTTGTCTTGTGTAATTGCGACATAATCACACGAAACAGAAAAGACAAATGCAGCTTCTCCTCTTGATGAAACACAACAACCAAATGATTCCTTAATTTCTGTTCATTTTCTCATTAGTTCTGTAAATGAGGAGTTCCATCAAGCTGAGCTGTGAATTGGAAGCTGCAGCGCGGGAATATCTTCATCAAAGAGTGTGTGTGTGTGTGAGAGAGTGTGTGTGTGTGTGTGTGAGAGTGTGTGTGTGAGTGTGTGAGTGTGAGAGTGTGTGCGTTTGTGCTTGCGTGTGTGTGTGTGTGTGTGTGTGCGTGTGCGTGAGAGAGTGTGTGTGTGAGAGAGTGTGTGTGTGTGTGTGCGTGTGTG
>NW_022288992.1:0-1511 GCF_004355925.1 Anarrhichthys ocellatus | reverse complement strand
GCTGTTTGTGGGGCTAGATACAGCTGTGTGTCGGGCTAGAAACAGCTCTTTGTGGGGCTAGATATAGCTGTGTGTCGGACTTGAAACAACTGTTTGTGGGGCTAGATACAGCTGTGTCGGGCTAGAAACAGCTGTTTGTGGGGCTAGAAACAGCAAGCAGGTTAAGAAACCAAATTAAGAAACCGTGTTCTGGCTATTGATCCCCTCTGCTCTGTTTCAGTGATATGGACAGAACCGCACCTACACTCCCTCTTTACACAACAAACAGTGCCGTCCATGGTTCCACAACAACTTTGATGATCATGCATCTGATAGGTAAATGTCAAATTGTATCTCAGCAATCAGTGGGAGTCGCTGATGGTGACCAATATCGTTTCAATATAGTTTTCTTTTTTGTTTCCTTTCCAAAAAGGTTAAGTGGAAGCTGATATCATGATGGGTTGTTTAATGGGTTCTGCACCTCAGGATGGGAGGATTACTTTTATACCGGTGGTATAAATTAACCAAATAAGTTTGCAATTTCCTTGCAGCCATCTGGGCTGTTCTGAGTGCAGTCACATCAGTGCCCGTTCTGTTAATGTGGTGGTTGTGTAATGAAAGTGGTTGTAGTGCTGTCTACTGCAAATATCTTTCTTACCTGGATGAATATGTCCATTCATGCAGTGCCATACACCTGAAAGGAAGCTTGCATTCATGTTATGACCCTAATGTGCTGTACTGTGTTTTATGGAACATGTGTTCCTGTCTTCTGTTCTTCTCGCAGTGGGATTTGCTGTCTTACATGCATGGCTTTGAGTGCTCCCTACAGGTCATTAGGTCATAGAAGCACACACAAGGCTAGGGAAATTCCCCCATACCCCCCAGAACTCCCAAACACACCAGGTTCAGTGTGTGTCAGCTGTTTTATTTTTTATTTGATTGCATGCAAATCTGTTTTTTCCCCAATAATATACTATGTCAACTAATGTGGTCCTACGTAGCTACCTGATTTTAGTATATTTTATGTTCATATAGTGCGCATTCTTAAGAAAAAGACACAAATACAACTAACCGTGACACAATATTGATGGGAACTTTGAGGTAACACGGTGCATACACAATGCTGAACAGACCGAAGGTCAATAAGGGCCCAACAGCAAATGTTTTGCCTGGTTGTCCCCTAACAGGTCAATCGGGCCATGAACACACACATGTAAATAATGTAAACACATCTGGATTTAAGAAGTTGGCCCTTAACAGAAAACACCAGACTCTCCCATCATACAGGAATTCACATCATTCACTGTTCTATCAGTGTGATTAGTATTATTGTCATTGACATATATCGTTTTGTTTTGGTAGGAAATAAATTTTGCAGTCATGAGGAAGGAATACTTCAGCCACAAAATGATCATTTGTATATCAATTACTCACCCTGTTCGCTTGAATTCTTGAAGAAAACTTTGTTTCCTGAATCAAAAAACGGAGAAAAGTGTTAATGAACTGAAGTAAATGGGGGCCGCGTTTAACAA
>NW_022288991.1:0-1511 GCF_004355925.1 Anarrhichthys ocellatus | reverse complement strand
GCTGTTTGTGGGGCTAGATACAGCTGTGTGTCGGGCTAGAAACAGCTCTTTGTGGGGCTAGATATAGCTGTGTGTCGGACTTGAAACAACTGTTTGTGGGGCTAGATACAGCTGTGTCGGGCTAGAAACAGCTGTTTGTGGGGCTAGAAACAGCAAGCAGGTTAAGAAACCAAATTAAGAAACCGTGTTCTGGCTATTGATCCCCTCTGCTCTGTTTCAGTGATATGGACAGAACCGCACCTACACTCCCTCTTTACACAACAAACAGTGCCGTCCATGGTTCCACAACAACTTTGATGATCATGCATCTGATAGGTAAATGTCAAATTGTATCTCAGCAATCAGTGGGAGTCGCTGATGGTGACCAATATCGTTTCAATATAGTTTTCTTTTTTGTTTCCTTTCCAAAAAGGTTAAGTGGAAGCTGATATCATGATGGGTTGTTTAATGGGTTCTGCACCTCAGGATGGGAGGATTACTTTTATACCGGTGGTATAAATTAACCAAATAAGTTTGCAATTTCCTTGCAGCCATCTGGGCTGTTCTGAGTGCAGTCACATCAGTGCCCGTTCTGTTAATGTGGTGGTTGTGTAATGAAAGTGGTTGTAGTGCTGTCTACTGCAAATATCTTTCTTACCTGGATGAATATGTCCATTCATGCAGTGCCATACACCTGAAAGGAAGCTTGCATTCATGTTATGACCCTAATGTGCTGTACTGTGTTTTATGGAACATGTGTTCCTGTCTTCTGTTCTTCTCGCAGTGGGATTTGCTGTCTTACATGCATGGCTTTGAGTGCTCCCTACAGGTCATTAGGTCATAGAAGCACACACAAGGCTAGGGAAATTCCCCCATACCCCCCAGAACTCCCAAACACACCAGGTTCAGTGTGTGTCAGCTGTTTTATTTTTTATTTGATTGCATGCAAATCTGTTTTTTCCCCAATAATATACTATGTCAACTAATGTGGTCCTACGTAGCTACCTGATTTTAGTATATTTTATGTTCATATAGTGCGCATTCTTAAGAAAAAGACACAAATACAACTAACCGTGACACAATATTGATGGGAACTTTGAGGTAACACGGTGCATACACAATGCTGAACAGACCGAAGGTCAATAAGGGCCCAACAGCAAATGTTTTGCCTGGTTGTCCCCTAACAGGTCAATCGGGCCATGAACACACACATGTAAATAATGTAAACACATCTGGATTTAAGAAGTTGGCCCTTAACAGAAAACACCAGACTCTCCCATCATACAGGAATTCACATCATTCACTGTTCTATCAGTGTGATTAGTATTATTGTCATTGACATATATCGTTTTGTTTTGGTAGGAAATAAATTTTGCAGTCATGAGGAAGGAATACTTCAGCCACAAAATGATCATTTGTATATCAATTACTCACCCTGTTCGCTTGAATTCTTGAAGAAAACTTTGTTTCCTGAATCAAAAAACAGAGAAAAGTGTTAATGAACTGAAGTAAATGGGGGCCGCGTTTAACAA
>NW_022288990.1:0-1512 GCF_004355925.1 Anarrhichthys ocellatus | reverse complement strand
CCTGATGAGCACTTGTGGGCCACTCTACAGCGAATGCCCTCTGTTCCTGGATCAGTGCCTGCCAACATAAAGTATGATGCGTCAGACATGCAATCCCTCGCTCGTGTGGTGAAGTGGAGCTATTTAGCAGGAAATGTGAAAAATGGAGCCCCGTACTATCCTTGCACGGGTGTTTACAGAAGAGCAGTCTGTGTGTACGGAGCTGGTGACATCCTGTGGCTCCTGAGACAATATCAACTCTTTGCAAATAAGTTTGATCCTGAGGTTGATGATATTGCTATTAGATGTATTGAGTCAGTTCTGCGTTTGAAAGCTTTAGGCCATGACCCACTTTAAACAGATCAATATTCCATCATTGTGTAAAGCGTGTTATTAAAATGTATTTTACATTTCAAAGTTTGTACTTTGGACAGGAAAATATTATATAAACCATAGTAACTTATTCTATATTGTCAAAGATTTTCTACTGAAATGTCATTACATATTTTGTATTCTTTTTATATTTTATTATCGTGTAATGGGATTATTTTATTATGTGGATGTTAGTTATTATCAGTATATTGTTATCCATCATCTATAATATTCATTCTTATATTATTGTCAAGATATTGTAGATTTTGCTTCTTTATTCTAATCAAAGTATTTATATGATTTGAACTAAATCTGTATTTGTGGTGCCTTTTAGTGGACCGTCGGTGGAAGAGATGTACAAAGCAAAACAAAAATGTACCTATTGCAATTTGGAGATTAGTTTAATCCTGTGAAACGTACTCAGTGTTTTGTCACTATACAAATTACATCTATCTTGTTACGATGGCAAAACTGTTACTAAATGGAATAAAAAAATACACAAACAATGATGTGGATCAATGAGTTTACTTGAAGAAAATGTTAAATTAAGAATTACATCTTTGCTTCAGATTGTTGCTCTCAAATTGTTTTCAAGTGAGGGACAAAAAACAACAACTTTATTTTCCCCAGGCAAGATTTTGATAGAGAACATCAGCAGTGAACATTGAAAAAGGTGCTGTCATAACTAGTTCTATGAAATGCCAGTCAACAGGTCAGAGACCTATAATGCATTGTAAAAATCAGAGCAACCATAAAAATATATTAATTTCTCTCCGTTGTCACCTTTTGAATATAAATATATATTTAAATGTAATAAAGCAGAACATGCATCAACCACTTGTAACAGAGTGCCTGAAATAACGTGTAGATACACCAGTAACTAGGGAACACCAATAAGCTAAGTATGACGCAATAATTCAGCATTAAATAAAAAATAAAGATTAAAAATGTTTCAGACAGCATGTGGAAAAAACGCTGAATCGAGCTGTAAAAGCTTCCACGGTGCGACAGGCAGCAGAGTTTCAAAAAGGCACTTTCTTGAGTCACGGCAGTCGAAGCGTTCTCCTCCACATCTCGCAGAGCGAGCAGGGTCACTCTGGAACAGCAGCAGCTGCGATCTCCACTTTGCCGTGCATGTCCTGGTCGATTCTGCAGACAAAT
>NW_022288989.1:0-1512 GCF_004355925.1 Anarrhichthys ocellatus | reverse complement strand
AAAACTGCCCCAATTATTTTGTCGACTTTGACCCGACAGGTGAGCAGAGAGACAAAGTGGTTGTTGCTCCGCTGATATCTTGTCAACCCTCACATTCACTTTTAATCCTCTGTTGATTGCATTTAAAGTAACTGGACTTAATCACATAATTGCTCTTTACAGAAAAGGCGACCAAGTACTGTAAAGAAGATGGTGAGTGGTTTCACCACCCAGAGTCCAATAGGATTTGGACCAACTATACACTGTGCGAAACCACCCATGAGAAGAGACTGACGGTAAAGTATTGTTGATGAAATAAACTTTACATCGTATATTTAATATACAGATATGCATATAGGTTCAATACTGAAAGTTCAAGACACGTGGTGACACTGGTACATGGTTTCCAATGCTCAGAACATATGCAGGATAATTATTAGCTTTGGGATTTCAGGGGGTCAGCCACACACACAGCAGTAGTACAGTAAAAACACAATAGAGATACAAGTGATGTCAAGGTTTATACTCAAGGCATGTAATGGGAGCAGTAACTTTTGATCCATTATAACGGTACAAAGTAGTGTTAGGATACAAAATTGTACGAATTAGTCTAAATTGAAGGTGCAGCTACATAAGGTGGCATACTAATTGTGAAAAATTAGCTTTCCACCAAAGCTCCCAGCATCTAAACAATTATTGTAGTTTAATTTGCCTAAACAGTTTGACCCGCAGCTCTGGCCACAAGGGATTATTGTGGATCAGGAATTGAGTCACACTTTTGGTAAATTCTCATTTTGTCTATACATTTTTTTGTTTGTTGCAGAAACAAATGCGTGAGAATGTATACACGTGCCACCAGAAATTAATTCGAGACCCACCTTTTAACAAATCAGGTACTGATACCGTCTACTTAAACTACTGTACTGTGTTAATCTGAGAGGGGGCATGATGGTGCGACCAAGAGACCGGTAAACATTTGTCATCATGTTTTTTTGGCTTCGTTGACGTTGCAGGGCAGCACTGCAGTCGTAACTGGGATGGCTGGTTGTGCTGGGACGACACTCCAGCGGGAACCTTCGCCTCCCAAAACTGTCCAGATTATCTTCTTGACTTTGAACCCACAGGTGAGAATTTTGCTTTTGTTTTAAAGGTCGTCTGATATCTTGTTAATCTCTTCTGACCTTATTGTCCTGTATTTGGAGAAGATTGACTATAAAGTTGCTGTGAGGATTGATTTGTGAATCTAATTGGAACACAGCTGCACAGATTTATAGACTGAATGTAGAGAATTTGTAACATACAGTATAATTCATCACATATTTGTTCTTTTTTAGAAAAGGCCACTAAGTACTGTGGAGAAGACGGGCAGTGGTTTCACCTTCCAGAGAGCAACACGACTTGGACTAATTATACACTCTGTGCTGTCAACAATAAGGAGAGGTTGAAGGTAATGTATCCTGATGTACTGTATTAACTATGCATCCAGGATTTATTGTACAGATTATGATTCTCGGTAATTAAGCTTAATAACAA
>NW_022288988.1:0-1512 GCF_004355925.1 Anarrhichthys ocellatus | reverse complement strand
ACCATACAGGAACAGTTCTTACCGTCTACTAGAACCATACAGGAACATTGGTCTTTTCCCTCTGAGTTCTCAGCTCTACATTTATATTGTCCTTCATCCTCTGGTAGAGCTTTGTCTATAGTCAGAGAGCAGAGTCCACCTGCAACACAACATATTTAATATTATTATACACCAATATACACAATGTTACAATGATATGATACAATATATATAAAATAGGTTAGGAAACGATACAATATAATATGATAAGATACAATGTTACTATGATATGATATGAAACAATACGATATATATAAAATAGGATAGGATATAATATCTCACTCAGTCCCTGTCTCAGTGTCTCACTCACCCACTCAGTCCCTGTCTCAGTGTCTCACTCACCCACTCAGTCCCTGTCTCAGTGTCTCACTCTCCCACTCAGTCCCTGTCTCAGTGTCTCACTCTCCCACTCAGTCCCTGACTCAATGTCTCTGAGAGATATTGAGACAGGGACTGAGTGAGAGTGAGACACTGACACAGTGAGTGAGAGAGTGAGACATTGAGACAGGGACTGAGTGAGAGAGTGAGACATTGAGACAGGGACTGAGTACACACAATGATTAAAACAGATTAATTGTGATCAGCTGTAAACATGATGAATGTGGTGCCTTCAGGGACACTTCTGTATTCTGGACGTAAATACGTGTCTCCCTTTTCTTTATTATTGATTATTGATGACATTTCCCATGATGCACCTTGATAGTGAGCTCAACAAACTCCACACCTCCGGTTTGTAACGTGCACTGTACATCTGATGACATCACTGTGACATCACTGTGATGTCATCAGCCCACAGACGACTAACCAGGAAGTAGATCAATGTAACGATTTATTGATTTATTGATTAGTCGAAGGCAGAAAATGAATCAGTAAAAAATTAAATTATTTAATTATGTTGTTTTTAAAAGAAGAAAAGTCAATAATTATATCTGGGTTCAGCTGCTTCTTCTTTGTTGTGACAGTGAACAAGAAAACACTTTAAAATGTCAGAAGATAGTGAATAAATGTCCATATTCATCCTGTAAAACAGCTTATAAACATGTAATAACTGGTTTATGATGCAGCTGTAATAGATCTATGTTGTATATCTGTATAACTATAATTATGACCGACATAATAAAACAGTTAATCAACACCTAAACTATGTCTTTATATCTGCTTATAACTACATTAAAGCGAGTAATAAACCATTTATTACACGTTTATATACTGACGATTCAGATCATAAGAGACTTTTTATTTGACTATTTTAAAGTATTTGTTCTAATATTTTATAAACCAAATGATTAATAAATGAATAAAGAAAAATGTATGAAAACCTGAATCAGTGTTGGACCTCACAAATCCAACAAGACAAACAGGAGTGTGTGTATGTGTGTGTATGTGTGTGAGTGTGCATGTGTGTGAGAGTGTGTGTGTATGAGAGTGTGTGTGTGTGTATATGTGTGTGAGAGTGTGTACGTGTGTGTGTGT
>NW_022288987.1:591-1513 GCF_004355925.1 Anarrhichthys ocellatus | reverse complement strand
AAATAATGTACTTTTTACTCCACTACATCTCAGAGGGAAATAATGTACTTTTTACTCCACTACATCTCAGAGGTAAATAATGTACTTTTTACTCCACTACATCTCAGAGGTAAATAATGTACTTTATACTCCACTACATCTCAGAGGGAAATAATGTACTTTATACTCCACTACATCTCAGAGAGAAATAATGTACTTTTTACTCCACTACATCTCAGAGGTAAATAATGTACTTTTTACTCCACTGCATCTCAGATGTAAATAATGTACTTTTTACTCCACTGCATCTCAGCGGTAAATAATGTACTTTTTACTCCACTACATCTCAGAGGTAAATAATGTACTTTATACTCAACTGCATCTCAGAGGAAAATAATGTATTTTTTACTCCACTACATCTCAGAGGTAAATAATGTACTTTATACTCCACTACATCTCATAGGTAAATAATGTACTTTTTACTCCACTGCATCTCAGAGAGAAATAATGTACTTTATATTCCACTACATCTCAGAGGTAAATAATGTACTTTTTACTCGACTGCATCTCAGAGGTAAATAATGTACTTTATACTCCACTACATCTCAGAGGTAAATTATGTACTTTTTACTCCACTACATCTCAGAGGTAAATAATGTACTTTTTACTGACTGCATCTCAGAGGTAAATAGTGTACTTTTTACTCGACTGCATCTCAGAGGTAAATAATGTACTTTATACTCCACTACATCTCAGAGGTAAATAATGTACTTTATACTCCACTACATCTCAGAGGTAAATAATGTACTTTTTACTCGACTGCATCTCAGAGGTAAATAATGTACTTTATACTCCACTACATCTCAGAGGTAAATAATGTACTTTTTACTCGACTGCATCTCAGAGGCAAATAATGTACTTTTTACTCGACTACATCTCAGAG
>NW_022288987.1:0-491 GCF_004355925.1 Anarrhichthys ocellatus | reverse complement strand
AATGTACTTTTTACTCGACTGCATCTCAGAGGGAAATAATGTACTTTATACTCCACTACATCTCAGAGGGAAATAATGTACTTTTTACTCCACTACATCTCAGAGGTAAATAATGTACTTTTTACTCCACTACATCTCAGAGGTAAATAATGTACTTTTTACTCGACTGCATCTCAGAGGTAAATAATGTACTTTTTACTCGACTACATCTCAGCGATAAATAATGTACTTTATACTCCACTACATCTCAGAGAGAAATAATGTACTTTTTACTCCACTACATCTCAGAGAGAAATAATGTACTTTTTACTCCACTCCATCTCAGAGGTAAATAATGTACTTTTCACTCAACTTCATCTCAGAGGTAAATAATGTACTTTTTACTCGACTACATCTCAGAGGTAAATAATGTACTTTATACTCCACTACATCTCAGAGGGAAATAATGTACTTTTTACGACACTACATCTCAGAACTAAATAATGTACTTT
>NW_022288986.1:0-1513 GCF_004355925.1 Anarrhichthys ocellatus | reverse complement strand
AAAACTGCCCCAATTATTTTGTCGACTTTGACCCGACAGGTGAGCAGAGAGACAAAGTGGTTGTTGCTCCGCTGATATCTTGTCAACCCTCACATTCACTTTTAATCCTCTGTTGATTGCATTTAAAGTAACTGGACTTAATCACATAATTGCTCTTTACAGAAAAGGCGACCAAGTACTGTAAAGAAGATGGTGAGTGGTTTCACCACCCAGAGTCCAATAGGATTTGGACCAACTATACACTGTGCGAAACCACCCATGAGAAGAGACTGACGGTAAAGTATTGTTGATGAAATAAACTTTACATCGTATATTTAATATACAGATATGCATATAGGTTCAATACTGAAAGTTCAAGACACGTGGTGACACTGGTACATGGTTTCCAATGCTCAGAACATATGCAGGATAATTATTAGCTTTGGGATTTCAGGGGGTCAGCCACACACACAGCAGTAGTACAGTAAAAACACAATAGAGATACAAGTGATGTCAAGGTTTATACTCAAGGCATGTAATGGGAGCAGTAACTTTTGATCCATTATAACGGTACAAAGTAGTGTTAGGATACAAAATTGTACGAATTAAGTCTAAATTGAAGGTGCAGCTACATAAGGTGGCATACTAATTGTGAAAAATTAGCTTTCCACCAAAGCTCCCAGCATCTAAACAATTATTGTAGTTTAATTTGCCTAAACAGTTTGACCCGCAGCTCTGGCCACAAGGGATTATTGTGGATCAGGAATTGAGTCACACTTTTGGTAAATTCTCATTTTGTCTATACATTTTTTTGTTTGTTGCAGAAACAAATGCGTGAGAATGTATACACGTGCCACCAGAAATTAATTCGAGACCCACCTTTTAACAAATCAGGTACTGATACCGTCTACTTAAACTACTGTACTGTGTTAATCTGAGAGGGGGCATGATGGTGCGACCAAGAGACCGGTAAACATTTGTCATCATGTTTTTTTGGCTTCGTTGACGTTGCAGGGCAGCACTGCAGTCGTAACTGGGATGGCTGGTTGTGCTGGGACGACACTCCAGCGGGAACCTTCGCCTCCCAAAACTGTCCAGATTATCTTCTTG
The DNA here is from genome assembly GCF_004355925.1 of Anarrhichthys ocellatus. Taxonomy (NCBI): domain Eukaryota; kingdom Metazoa; phylum Chordata; class Actinopteri; order Perciformes; family Anarhichadidae; genus Anarrhichthys; species Anarrhichthys ocellatus. Next base: position 424 of record NW_022288986.1, on the reverse strand, counting down.
ACTTTGAACCCACAGGTGAGAATTTTGCTTTTGTTTTAAAGGTCGTCTGATATCTTGTTAATCTCTTCTGACCTTATTGTCCTGTATTTGGAGAAGATTGACTATAAAGTTGCTGTGAGGATTGATTTGTGAATCTAATTGGAACACAGCTGCACAGATTTATAGACTGAATGAAGAGAATTTGTAACATACAGTATAATTCATCACATATTTGTTCTTTTTTAGAAAAGGCCACTAAGTACTGTGGAGAAGACGGGCAGTGGTTTCACCTTCCAGAGAGCAACACGACTTGGACTAATTATACACTCTGTGCTGTCAACAATAAGGAGAGGTTGAAGGTAATGTATCCTGATGTACTGTATTAACTATGCATCCAGGATTTATTGTACAGATTATGATTCTCGGTAATTAAGCTTAATAACAA
>NW_022288985.1:0-1511 GCF_004355925.1 Anarrhichthys ocellatus | reverse complement strand
GTAGAGGGCGCTGTGCTGCAGTGGGCTGTGGAGCCCAGTGGGGGGGGCTGGACCGAGTCCATGCTGCAGAGGGTGAGACACATAGGGGGGTGTACTGTCCATATTAATATGTAAACACTGTAGAGGGTGAGACACATAGGGGGGTGTACTGTCCATATTAATATGTAAACACTGTAGAGAGTGAGACACATAGGGGGGTGTACTGTCCATAATAATATGTAAACACTGTAGAGGGTGAGACACATAGGGGGGTGTACTGTTCATAATAATATGTAAACACTGTAGAGAGTGAGACACATAGGGGGGTGTACTGTTCATAATAATATGTAAACACTGTAGAGAGTGAGACACATAGGGGGGTGTACTGTCCATATTAATATGTAAACACTGTAGAGGTTGAGACACATAGGGGGGTGTACTGTTCATATTAATATGTAAACACTGTCCTGTGCACTGTGTGTACAGGTGCTCCACCTGGTGGGCGTGGCTCTTCTGGAGGAAGAGCAGCAGCTGGAGAGCAGCAGAGATGATGACGTCACCTTTAACTACACCTGCAAGATCATACGTCAGTGTACATACATATATATACACACACACACACACACACATTATTTTAGTGTTTGTCAACCTTTTCTGAGCCGCAGCACATTTTTTACATTAAAAAGATCCCGCGGCACACCAACAACCAAAAAAGATACAAAATGACGCCTTTTAGCATAACGCAGCATATATGCAGAGGAGTCAAACTCAATCACAGAGACGGTCACTATTAAAAATTGGGACTACTTTGAGGGCCAAATAGGGTTAACATTTAATAAACAGGATATAATGGATATTGGACAAAGTGCAAATCGGCATCATTTAATTCTACCGTCTTCAATTAACACGGTCATTATTGCGCTACCTACTGCCACCCACTGGCATGGAAGAGTATTTATTACTTAGCCAGCCACTATGTTGCAGCTCAGACGCTCAACAATGGCAAAGTATTTGCAGCAACTAAATAATGTTTTTTTGACTGAAATTGGACATTTTCCCACGGCACACCTGACGATCTCTCACGGCACACTGGTGGAAAATCACTGCATTATATATACACTCACAATGTATACATATGTTATACACACGTTATACACACAGCTCCCTTCATAGGCCCGGGTTCCATTCCAACCCGCACCATGTTCTACCTTTCTCCTAGTGTGTGTGTGTGTGTGTGTGTGTGTGTGTGGTTTTTTTTCAGGTCCAGGTGAAGCTCCCAGTACTTCAGGAAGTGTCCTGGCTCTGTTGGAGAGTCTGCAGAATGCTCCTCACCTGGAGGTTCACAAAGACATGATCACCTGGATCCTAAAGGTGAGCATCAGTCTGATGTCACTCCCTACAGGCTCAGTTTACATTGAGGTACTAATACATATTATTATTATTATAATATATATATATATATTAGTGCTGGGCAAGTTAACGCGTTCATTAATTAACGCCGACAATAATTTTATCGCGTGTTAACGCAGTTT
>NW_022288984.1:0-1514 GCF_004355925.1 Anarrhichthys ocellatus | reverse complement strand
TACAAGTGTCCATAACTCTATACATAAATACAAGTGTCCATAACTCTTGCAGGGTGGTAAACAAACAGTTACCTAGGGGCAGTATATTACGCCATTATACTGACTGTGTCCAGTCGCCGCCGTCCTGAACTGCCCGCATTTCTTGCCCATGTTGTGCAATACTTTGCGGGTCAGCTTTCGGGGGACGACTGGACCAGTAGTAGCAGCAGGAGCAGGAGTGGCAGAGGGGAGGTGGAATCCCAGGGCCTGTGGAGCAACGGCCAGAAAAGGCACCTGGATGGAGGCAGGGAACGGCTGCTGCAAAACCACCAGCTAAGGTGTTGGGGATGGAGCTGGGCAGAGCTGGCGCAGCTCTGAATGTTTCCTTTTCAGTTTAGCCTTCCCAGTCGTCGAGCCGGGCAGGCCGTATGGGTGAGCTGGGTGGGTCGAGGTGGGTGCCGATACCGGTGGTACAGTGGGCACAGTTAAGAGGGTGATGAACCGCAGGATTGTGGCTCGGCAAGGTCAGCCCCTGCATGACCGCGGTGTTGTCTTGGCTCTTCACCCTCTGATTTTGCCACTGCACCAGGGTCGTCTGGCTCACGTCCACCAGCTGTATGTTGGTCTTCTGCATAATGATGCCGTTAGCCAGAATCCGCTGCCTGATCCCTCCTGTAGTCCCCGAGGATGAGGTCCCACCTCGAGACAGTACTCATCCCCATCTTCCGGGGACTACGGTAAATCCCGCAGAGCCTGGTGATGATGGCCTCCATCAGGCTGCAGCAGTCTGGCCACTGCGCAAGGGTGGCTGGGTAGAGGGTATGAGCGTCGGTGGTGCATCCTACAGCCAGCCTCCTCATGAAGTGCCAGATGTGCAGTCGTATGTGGAGGTCTGGCCACGCTGCAAAACTTGTCTGCAGCTTGGTCGACCCCTCACTCTTGCAGCAGTCGCAGTCAACGTAAAGTAGCACTGGGGGTGGAACATCTGCCTTCCGGTACCGCTCCATCACGCCAGAGACCATCGCGTTCAGTCCCGGCCCCTCCGCAACCGTCAGGACACTGATCAGGATCTGGCCGACCTCATTGCCGATGAAGGTCATCCATTGAGCTGTGCCCCTGCCGTGACCAGCCAGCTTCTTTGTGATCTGTGTTGCGAAGACAGATCTTTAAGATTACACTTTTGTTTTTACACACTCTCTACAGCAGTAAGAGAGTTATTACACACATTTATAATAAATGCATATGTAAAGCTGTCACCGACAACAATGATAATGTGGACAGGAGAATAAATATAATGTAATAATAATATAATGTACATGGCAATCTATTAAACATATTATTTATTACCTTTTTGGTTGAGTCCATCTTTAAGATGGACCCAAATATGGAGGTGATGCTGGCCCTAATATGGTATATCCGGGTGAGGATGTCCATCCCGTACACGGACAGCAGCCAGCGACTGGTTGGAACCTCAATGTGCTTTGGCGGCTTCTGCCAGACCACTGGTAAGAGGCTGGGCTGCTCCGCAAAGTTCC
>NW_022288983.1:0-1514 GCF_004355925.1 Anarrhichthys ocellatus | reverse complement strand
GGACCCAAAATGAAGGGAGATTTCGATGTGTCAGTTCCAAAGATTGAAGGTGACACAAAAGCTCCCAAGCTTGACATTGAAGGACCAGATATCGACATTGATGGCCACAAAGGAGGCTTTAAAATGCCTACATTTAAATTGCCATCCTTTGGACTGAAAGGTCCAAACATTGAAGGGCCAGAAGTTGATCTAAGCCTCCCGAAAGCTGATATTGACATTAATGCTCCTCAAGTGGATATCAAAGGACCAGATTTTGACATTGAGAGTCCAAGTGGTAAAATCAGAGGACCCAAATTCAACATGCCAAGCATTTCAGGACCAAAACTTTCCATGCCAGATGTGGATTTCAACCTGAAAGGTCCCAAAATGAAAGGTGATGTGGATATGTCAATGCCAAAGATAAAGGGAGGCATAAAATCACCTGACGTTGACATCAAAGGTCCACAGGTTGACATTGAAGGTCCCTCAGGTGGATTTGAAATGCCTAAAATCAAAATGCCATCATTTGGCTTCACAGGTCCAAAAGTCGAGGTTCCAGATGTTGATGTAAACCTTCCCAAAGGTAACATTGATGTCCCTGATGTTAACATTAAAGGGCCGGACTTTGATGTTGAAGGCCCTGATATAAAATTGAAAGGATCCAAATTCCAAATGCCATCAATATCAGGACCCAAGCTGCCCGAATGGGATTTGAGTCTGAAAGGTCCCAAGATAAAGGGAGATATGGCCACTCCAAAGATTGAGGGAGACATGAAAACACCTGAGATTGAGATCAAAGGTCCTAACGTCAATTTTGAAAGTGGACCAAAGGTGAAGTTACCAAAAATATCTGGACCGAAAATATCATTTCCAGATGTTGACGTCAATCTGAAGGGGCCAAAGTTGAAAGGTGATTTGAAAGGGGATATTCACCTACCAAAAGCTGAATTTGAGGGTCCAGATCTTACAATTGACGTTCCAGAAATTGGCACAAAGAAATCTAAATTCAAAATGCCAAAGTTTGGTTTCAAGAGCCCAAAGATGAAGGCACCAGAAACTGATGTGGAAATGGTAAAAGGCGATATCAGCATCAAAGGGAAGACTGGTAGCTCTGAACATCTTGATCTTGACCTTGGGTTGACTGGTTCGAAAACTAAAGGATCAAAATTCAAGATGCCAAAATTTGGTTTCAAAGCCCCAAAGGTTGAAATGCCAGAAGTTGACATTAATCTTCCCAAAGCTGGCATTGACATAAAGAGTCCCAATGTCGACATTGAAAGACGAGGTGTTCAAATTGATATTCCGGATGTAAAAGTCAAGGGACCAAAACTCAAAATGCCAACAACCTCAGGACCAAAAATGTCCATGCCAGATGTAGATTTCAATCTGCAAAGTCCCAAACTCAAAGGTGATTTGGATATGTCACTTCCAGAGATAGGAGACATAAAAATACCGGAAGTTGACATTAAAGGTCCAAAGGTTGATGTTGAAGGTCCCAAAGGTGGATTTGAAATGCCTAAAATCAAAATGCCATC
>NW_022288982.1:0-1514 GCF_004355925.1 Anarrhichthys ocellatus | reverse complement strand
GGACCCAAAATGAAGGGAGATTTCGATGTGTCAGTTCCAAAGATTGAAGGTGACACAAAAGCTCCCAAGCTTGACATTGAAGGACCAGATATCGACATTGATGGCCACAAAGGAGGCTTTAAAATGCCTACATTTAAATTGCCATCCTTTGGACTGAAAGGTCCAAACATTGAAGGGCCAGAAGTTGATCTAAGCCTCCCGAAAGCTGATATTGACATTAATGCTCCTCAAGTGGATATCAAAGGACCAGATTTTGACATTGAGAGTCCAAGTGGTAAAATCAGAGGACCCAAATTCAACATGCCAAGCATTTCAGGACCAAAACTTTCCATGCCAGATGTGGATTTCAACCTGAAAGGTCCCAAAATGAAAGGTGATGTGGATATGTCAATGCCAAAGATAAAGGGAGGCATAAAATCACCTGACGTTGACATCAAAGGTCCACAGGTTGACATTGAAGGTCCCTCAGGTGGATTTGAAATGCCTAAAATCAAAATGCCATCATTTGGCTTCACAGGTCCAAAAGTCGAGGTTCCAGATGTTGATGTAAACCTTCCCAAAGGTAACATTGATGTCCCTGATGTTAACATTAAAGGGCCGGACTTTGATGTTGAAGGCCCTGATATAAAATTGAAAGGATCCAAATTCCAAATGCCATCAATATCAGGACCCAAGCTGCCCGAATGGGATTTGAGTCTGAAAGGTCCCAAGATAAAGGGAGATATGGCCACTCCAAAGATTGAGGGAGACATGAAAACACCTGAGATTGAGATCAAAGGTCCTAACGTCAATTTTGAAAGTGGACCAAAGGTGAAGTTACCAAAAATATCTGGACCGAAAATATCATTTCCAGATGTTGACGTCAATCTGAAGGGGCCAAAGTTGAAAGGTGATTTGAAAGGGGATATTCACCTACCAAAAGCTGAATTTGAGGGTCCAGATCTTACAATTGACGTTCCAGAAATTGGCACAAAGAAATCTAAATTCAAAATGCCAAAGTTTGGTTTCAAGAGCCCAAAGATGAAGGCACCAGAAACTGATGTGGAAATGGTAAAAGGCGATATCAGCATCAAAGGGAAGACTGGTAGCTCTGAACATCTTGATCTTGACCTTGGGTTGACTGGTTCGAAAACTAAAGGATCAAAATTCAAGATGCCAAAATTTGGTTTCAAAGCCCCAAAGGTTGAAATGCCAGAAGTTGACATTAATCTTCCCAAAGCTGGCATTGACATAAAGAGTCCCAATGTCGACATTGAAAGACGAGGTGTTCAAATTGATATTCCGGATGTAAAAGTCAAGGGACCAAAACTCAAAATGCCAACAACCTCAGGACCAAAAATGTCCATGCCAGATGTAGATTTCAATCTGCAAAGTCCCAAACTCAAAGGTGATTTGGATATGTCACTTCCAGAGATAGGAGACATAAAAATACCGGAAGTTGACATTAAAGGTCCAAAGGTTGATGTTGAAGGTCCCAAAGGTGGATTTGAAATGCCTAAAATCAAAATGCCATC
>NW_022288981.1:0-1514 GCF_004355925.1 Anarrhichthys ocellatus | reverse complement strand
TACAAGTGTCCATAACTCTATACATAAATACAAGTGTCCATAACTCTTGCAGGGTGGTAAACAAACAGTTACCTAGGGGCAGTATATTACGCCATTATACTGACTGTGTCCAGTCGCCGCCGTCCTGAACTGCCCGCATTTCTTGCCCATGTTGTGCAATACTTTGCGGGTCAGCTTTCGGGGGACGACTGGACCAGTAGTAGCAGCAGGAGCAGGAGTGGCAGAGGGGAGGTGGAATCCCAGGGCCTGTGGAGCAACGGCCAGAAAAGGCACCTGGATGGAGGCAGGGAACGGCTGCTGCAAAACCACCAGCTAAGGTGTTGGGGATGGAGCTGGGCAGAGCTGGCGCAGCTCTGAATGTTTCCTTTTCAGTTTAGCCTTCCCAGTCGTCGAGCCGGGCAGGCCGTATGGGTGAGCTGGGTGGGTCGAGGTGGGTGCCGATACCGGTGGTACAGTGGGCACAGTTAAGAGGGTGATGAACCGCAGGATTGTGGCTCGGCAAGGTCAGCCCCTGCATGACCGCGGTGTTGTCTTGGCTCTTCACCCTCTGATTTTGCCACTGCACCAGGGTCGTCTGGCTCACGTCCACCAGCTGTATGTTGGTCTTCTGCATAATGATGCCGTTAGCCAGAATCCGCTGCCTGATCCCTCCTGTAGTCCCCGAGGATGAGGTCCCACCTCGAGACAGTACTCATCCCCATCTTCCGGGGACTACGGTAAATCCCGCAGAGCCTGGTGATGATGGCCTCCATCAGGCTGCAGCAGTCTGGCCACTGCGCAAGGGTGGCTGGGTAGAGGGTATGAGCGTCGGTGGTGCATCCTACAGCCAGCCTCCTCATGAAGTGCCAGATGTGCAGTCGTATGTGGAGGTCTGGCCACGCTGCAAAACTTGTCTGCAGCTTGGTCGACCCCTCACTCTTGCAGCAGTCGCAGTCAACGTAAAGCAGCACTGGGGGTGGAACATCTGCCTTCCGGTACCGCTCCATCACGCCAGAGACCATCGCGTTCAGTCCCGGCCCCTCCGCAACCGTCAGGACACTGATCAGGATCTGGCCGACCTCATTGCCGATGAAGGTCATCCATTGAGCTGTGCCCCTGCCGTGACCAGCCAGCTTCTTTGTGATCTGTGTTGCGAAGACAGATCTTTAAGATTACACTTTTGTTTTTACACACTCTCTACAGCAGTAAGAGAGTTATTACACACATTTATAATAAATGCATATGTAAAGCTGTCACCGACAACAATGATAATGTGGACAGGAGAATAAATATAATGTAATAATAATATAATGTACATGGCAATCTATTAAACATATTATTTATTACCTTTTTGGTTGAGTCCATCTTTAAGATGGACCCAAATATGGAGGTGATGCTGGCCCTAATATGGTATATCCGGGTGAGGATGTCCATCCCGTACACGGACAGCAGCCAGCGACTGGTTGGAACCTCAATGTGCTTTGGCGGCTTCTGCCAGACCACTGGTAAGAGGCTGGGCTGCTCCGCAAAGTTCC
>NW_022288980.1:0-1516 GCF_004355925.1 Anarrhichthys ocellatus | reverse complement strand
GTGAAATATAAAATAAAGTGCACAAACGAACAGATAACAGGACTATAAACAATGAACAGGTGACAGGACTATAAACAAGTGAGATGTAAGTGTCATGTAAAAGTGTCAAGTGTAATAGAAGGGATGCAGGGGAGTGACCGGTGGGAATTTGTCCTGGGGATGACAGAGTCAGTGGGGGTCCCGGGCTCTGTTAATGAGCCCGACTGCGGATGGAAAGAAGCTGTTTATGTGGCGTGAGGTCTTGGTCCTGATGGACCTCAGCCTCCTGCCAGATGGGAGGGGCACGAACAGTTTTTGTCCAGGGTGAGAGGGGTCGGCTACAATCTTTCTTGCTCGCTTTAGGGTCCTTGAAGCGAACAAGTCCTGGAGGGACGGCAGATTGCAGCCAATCAGCCTCTCGGCAGAGCGAATGATGCGTTGCAGCCTGCCCTTGTCCTTGGCAGTGGCTGCAGCGTACCAGACCGTGATGGAGGAGCAGAGGATGGACTCAATGATGGCTGTGTAGAAGTGCACCTTCATTGTCTTTGGCAGGTTGAATTTCTTCAGCTGCCTCAGGAAGTACATCCTCTGCAGAGCTTTCTTTGTGATGGAGCTGATGTTCAGCTCCCACTTGAGGTCCTGGGATATGATGGAGCCCAGGAAGCGGAAGGACTCCACCGCGTCGACGGGGGAGTCACACAGGGTGATAGGGACATGTGGGGCTGCAATCTTCCAGAAATCCACAACCATCTCCACTGTCTTTCGAGCATTGAGCTCCAAGTTGTTCAGACCGCACCAGGTCACTAGATGGTCAGTCTCCCACCTTTAGGCAGACTCATCCCCACCAGAGATAAATCCAATGAGGGTGGTGTCATCCGCGAACTTCAGGAGCTTGACGGACTGGTGACTGGAGGTGCAGCTGTTTGTGTACAGGGAGAAGAGCAGAGGGGAAAGAACGCAGCCTTGGGGGGAACCGGTGCTGATGGTCCGGGAGGCTGAGACGTGTTTTCCCAGCTTGACGTGCTGCTTCCTGTCAGACAGGAAGTCTGTGATCCACTTGCAGGTGGAGTCGGGCACGTGCAGCTGGGAGAGCTTGTCCTGCAGCAAAGACGGGATGATAGTGTTGAAGGCAGAGATGAAGTCCACAAACAGGATCCTGGCGTAGGTTCCTGGTGAGTCCAGATGCTAGAGGATGAAATGAAGGGCCAAGTTGACTGCGTCGTCTACAGACCTGTTGGCTCTGTAGGCGAACTGCAGGGGGTCCAGGAGTGGGTTGAGGAGGGTTTTAAGGTGAGACAGGACAAGGCACTCAAAAGACTTCATGACCACAGAGGTCAGGGCGACGGGCCTGAAGTCATTAAGTCCTGTGATCCTTGGTTTTTTGGGGACGGGGATGATGGTGGAGACCTTAAAGCAGGCTGGTACGTGACATGTCTCCAGGGAGGTGTTGAAGATGTCTGTAAACACCGGAGACAGCTGATCAGCAGTAGTTAGACCAGTTAGTACAAGAAGTGGCCGCCAGATGTCCAGAATGAGT
>NW_022288979.1:0-1516 GCF_004355925.1 Anarrhichthys ocellatus | reverse complement strand
GAATCCTGATTTCATTCATCAGCAGTGACAGGGTGTGTGTGCGTGTGTGTGTGCGTGTGTGTGCGTGTGAGTGTGTGCGTGTGTGTGTGCGTGTGTGTGCGTGCGAGTGTGTGCGTGTGTGCGTGTGTGTGTGTGCGTGCGTGTGAGTGTGTGTGTGTGTGCGTGTGTGTGTGCGTGTGTGTGCGTGTGTGTGTGTGCGTGTGTGCGCATGTGTGTGCGCATGTGTGTGTGTGTGTGTGAGTGCGTGTGTGTGTGTGTGTGTGTGTGCGTGTGTGTGTGCATGTGAGTGTGTGCGTGCGTGCGTGTGAGTGTGTGTGTGTGCGTGTGTGCGCATGTGTGTGTGTGCGCATGTGTGTGTGTGTGTGTGTGTGTGTGAGTGCGTGTGTGTCTGTGTGTGTGTGTGTGTGTGTGTGTGTGCAGCTGGTTTGGGGCGTAACACCAGGCTTCATATTGTTTTATCATCAGTCTTGTTTTTAAATGACAGATAAACATTTCTATAGGAATCACTGTGCAGATGTTTTAGGCTTTAAAACCTCAGATTATTAATAACTGTAATATTAATATCAGTTATGAAAATCAGAAAACGAGTGAATGTTTTCAATTCAAGACCTAAAATCTGATGAAATCCAGCGACAGCATCGTCGGGTTAAAAACGACTTCACCGGATCAGAGAGGAAATCCAGTCTGATGTTTATTTCCACCGGAGAATCGTTTTATACAATTTATTTAAGTTGAAGTGTGAAAATTCTACAGGACGCGTTTGTGAAAAACGGAAAAACTGGAAAATGTGGAATTAAAAAGTTGATGAAACAAGTATTTCTGTTAAAGACAGAAACTACGAGCAGCAGAGTGTAACACTTTACTCTGCCTTGTTTCGGGTCACTCATTTAACTCCCTCATGTTTTCACTGAACTTTTATTTGTTCATACTGGCCACGCCCCCTTTTTTATGATATTATATATATTATATTATTATATTATTATCAGCACAGCTTTTATATGAGGATGTACGGTTGTGTGGATGAAATGAGGGAGATCTACTCCAGAATATTATCAGAATGTATATTTAATATAAATGTGAAGTTTTCTTTGCGTCACTTGTTCGGATCAATGAGCTCATTTCTTTCCTCGTCCAGAGACGCTGAGGACGTCCGTCATGGTCGTCCTCCAGTAGAGTCTCTCCGTCCTCAGAGAGACACGAGTCTTAAATCAGTCGAGTCGAGAAGTTTATGAACTGAGAAGGTTAAAGGTCAAATAAAAGCTTCACAGAGATCAGTGTCCTGTTAGCACACACACACACACACACACACACACACACACACACACACACACACACACACACACAGATATGAAAGGAACTTTATCGTGAGGAGGATTTTGTTCCTAATCGACAGTAAATTAATTGGAAACTATTTTAATGAATCGATGGTTTTATTTCATTTTTCCTTTTTTTTTATTTTTTATCGTTCTTAGTTCAATCGTTCAGACTGCTGACCAGAACTAAGAGCAACTTAAAG
>NW_022288978.1:763-1516 GCF_004355925.1 Anarrhichthys ocellatus | reverse complement strand
TCAACCACATTATGTGACACTGTGAGGGTTTATTAACGTAATTTCACATAGTTGTTCTTTAAGAAAGTGTGTCCCTGATGGTCTAGTGGCTAGGATTGGCGCTCTCACTGCCATGGCCTGGGTTCAATTCCCAGTCATAGAATGCTAATTTAAGGTACTTAACTTCGAGATACTGTTAGGTGAAGTGAGATTTGTCATTTTCCCAACCAAACTATGTGACACTGTGATGGTTTATTAACGTAATTTCACCTAGTTATTCTTTACGAAAGTGTGTCCCTGATGGTCTAGTGTCTAGGATTCGGTGTTCTCACCGCCGTGTCCTGGGTTCGATTCCCAGTCATAGAATGCTAATTTGAAGGTACTTAACTTCGAGTTACTGTTCGGTGAAGTGAAATTTGTCATTTTCCCAACCACATTATGTGACACTGTGATCGTTTATCAACGTAATTTCACATAGTTATTCTTTAAGAAAGTGTGTACCTGATGGTCTAGTGGCTAGGATTGGTGCTCTCACTGCCGTGGCCTGGGTTAGATTCCCAGTCATAGAATGCTAATTTAAGGTACTTAACTTCGAGATACTGTTAGGTGAAGTGAGATTTGTCATTTTCCCAACCACACCATGTGACACTGTGATGGTTTATTAACGTAATTTCACCTAGTTATTCTTTAACAAAGTGAGTCCCTGATGGTCTAGTGGCTAGGATTCGGCGCTCTCACTGTCATGGCCTGGGTTCGATTCCCAGTCAGGGAATG
>NW_022288978.1:0-753 GCF_004355925.1 Anarrhichthys ocellatus | reverse complement strand
TCAACCACATTATGTGACACTGTGAGGGTTTATTAACGTAATTTCACATAGTTGTTCTTTAAGAAAGTGTGTCCCTGATGGTCTAGTGGCTAGGATTGGCGCTCTCACTGCCATGGCCTGGGTTCAATTCCCAGTCATAGAATGCTAATTTAAGGTACTTAACTTCGAGATACTGTTAGGTGAAGTGAGATTTGTCATTTTCCCAACCAAACTATGTGACACTGTGATGGTTTATTAACGTAATTTCACCTAGTTATTCTTTACGAAAGTGTGTCCCTGATGGTCTAGTGTCTAGGATTCGGTGTTCTCACCGCCGTGTCCTGGGTTCGATTCCCAGTCATAGAATGCTAATTTGAAGGTACTTAACTTCGAGTTACTGTTCGGTGAAGTGAAATTTGTCATTTTCCCAACCACATTATGTGACACTGTGATCGTTTATCAACGTAATTTCACATAGTTATTCTTTAAGAAAGTGTGTACCTGATGGTCTAGTGGCTAGGATTGGTGCTCTCACTGCCGTGGCCTGGGTTAGATTCCCAGTCATAGAATGCTAATTTAAGGTACTTAACTTCGAGATACTGTTAGGTGAAGTGAGATTTGTCATTTTCCCAACCACACCATGTGACACTGTGATGGTTTATTAACGTAATTTCACCTAGTTATTCTTTAACAAAGTGAGTCCCTGATGGTCTAGTGGCTAGGATTCGGCGCTCTCACTGTCATGGCCTGGGTTCGATTCCCAGTCAGGGAATG
>NW_022288977.1:0-1516 GCF_004355925.1 Anarrhichthys ocellatus | reverse complement strand
GAATGAATAATTAAAATTATTAAATGTGGCAAAAGAAAAATGTATTTTACCTTTCACAACCAAGAAGGTGCCATTAACAAAACTGCGTGAATATCTTGCTCCATGGACACAGAAGTATGTCGCTTCGTCCTCTTTGCTGATATTTCTGATGGTTAGAAAATACTGAGCGTTCCGCTCTGTGAGTTCAAAACGTGGGATGCTAAATTGCTCACTAAGTGTCACACTGCCAACAATAACAGCAGCGACCTGTTGGACCATATATCCAAGAGGCTGCTTGTACCAGAAAAATGATTTGTCTTCCGTTTCAGAAACTGAACACTGCAAAGTAACATTTCCACCAAGTTCAGTCAAAGTCAAAGAGAGCTGGTGAGGATCCTCTGCAGTTTGAATCAGATCTGAAGAAAAGAAACAGAATGTAACAAAGTTAAAGCACAAGATAAGTAAACAGGTAAAGTATGAACCCTTCCAAAGATTAATACATGGTCGTGTCTTTCTCAAAGTAGTTAAGAGTTGCACTTACAAACTGTACAAAGTAGAATCAAAGCAGCCAGTCCTCCGATCATTGTGGTACAGCACTTGTGTCTTGCACTGCTGATGTCACACAACCAAGTGGAAGATGTAGTCACAAGGTGATCAAGGTTTACAAAGTAGAATGATTGACTGAAACATAGAAAATGACCGTCCCCCTTCATTTTTTCAACCTTTGATCTATTTTCATTCGATAGGAAATCTACATGTTCTGAGTATTTGTTGTATTTTCAAAGCAGTGTCTTTATTCAGACTGCATGACTCCATGTATTGTTTCTGTGATAAACATTTTTTGTGTTTTTTTTGGCCTATTTAAGAGCAAGTACTGAAAGTCTTTCAACAACAGCAAAATCGGTCTTATCGGTCACGATGTGGAGAAATATTTTTGATTTTAATCGCATGCACACAGGTGACACAATACACATTTTATATTTGTTTTTTGTAAGACAATTCCATAACTTCAAATTAACTTGGAGTGGCAGATGGTTTGTTACACAGAACAAAATAAAAACTGCTCAGCAGGTGATTGGATGAACCTTCTGTGTATCACTGTCAGTCAGGAACAGACACCCTCTCCTTCGAGAAAAGTCTTCATCACTGTACTTTGTTTTTTCACTGAAGAAATACTCTCCAGATCTGATGTAACGGGGCCAAGCCCCTATTCAGAATTACATTAATATAACTGATGCTGTAGCAGCTTTTGTCGTGTCACAAAGACCTAAAACACGCCCATGGATGACACACTGCTTGGCCTAACTTGGCTGAAGTCCAGTTTTACAGTGATCCTGCTGGCCTCACGCACTTTTGTAACTGAACTAAGCCTCAATGAATTTTTGGATATATTGTTGGCTAGCTTGTTTGCTAGTGACATCCGACATGTAAATGAGACAGCGTTTTCCTCTTTCAGTGTAGGCTAGATGTTTACTTCCTGTGTTTGTGCTAAGCTAGGCTAAACTCATCCTGGAACTGGATTCCAATGTTTTGATAA
>NW_022288976.1:0-1517 GCF_004355925.1 Anarrhichthys ocellatus | reverse complement strand
ACAGTGTCATCCAGGGTAACCTTGACAACGGATGCCTCCCTCTCAGGATGGGGAGCAACCATGTTGGGCAGAACAGTGAATGGCACCTGGGACCCGAGGCAGGCGCAGACGCACGTAAACCTCTTGGAGCTCTGGGCAGTGTTTTATGCACTGAAGCATTTTCAAACATTTCTCCAAGGACGCCATGTCCTGGTGAAAACAGACAACACTACAGTGGTAGCATACATCAACCGCCAAGGCGGCACTCGCTCACTGCAGTTGCACAGGTTGGCTCGGAAGATAATTGTGTGGAGCAGCACCAGGCTCCTGTCCCTTCGAGCAACACATGTTCCGGGCGTTTTGAACAGAGGGGCGGATCTTCTGTCCCGGGGAAACCCTCGGTACGGAGAGTAGGGTTGGGTACCGAAAACCGGTGCCGGTATGGTACCGGTTCCTATACGACCGGTATCTACCGGACCGAAATGCAACGCAGATTTCGGTGCTTCCTTTCGGTGCCTGAGCCGATTGAAATACTTTTTTGACACTACTCCGATGACTCCGTCCTAGGTTAGCTAACGATGCTAACGATAGCATCGCTCCTCCGCTCCTCACTCATAGTATTATTACAACCGGACGAGCCGTGCGGGCTTAGAAACAAACCCTTCCATCATTCTGGCGAAGCTTCGGCCATGATTTATTAAAAAAAAACAAAGAACGAGATCTGTCATACGGCTGGCAGGCTACTGACTTCCTCTATCGACATCCGGGTACTTAGCGCTAACATGCACAGGCACGCGAAACCTTCTTCTTCTTCTTTGAGGTGTAGTGGCGGTTGGCAAACGACGAATTGCCGCATTAGCGCCACCAACTGGTTAAATAAAATAAAATAAGTCAGGAGAGGTCGTATTTTGCAAGAGAAGGCATATATGCTCATATTTCTGCAAAATAATTGCTGAAGTTTGAAGCTGTAGTGTGTGTACAGAGTGTGTGTGTGTGTGTGTGTGTGTTTATCTATATTTATTTAAGTATACTGTAAACTGTTAACAGTTAATATATTGTTCATAGTTTGAAGTTAAAAAGTTTGAAGCTGTAGTTTGAAGCCAAGTGTTTTGTATTTATTTATATTTATAGTATACTTTAACAGTTAATATATTGTTCAATTTGAAGAAAATGTATCGTTTTAGCACCGGTATCGGAAAAAACCCAAACGATACCCAACCCAAACGGAGAGTGGACTCTCCACCCGCAGATGGTGAAGCAAGTTTGGCAGAAATATGGCCAGCCAGACATAGATCTCTTCGCATCGCGAGAAAACGCGCACTGTCCGCGGTTTTTCTCCTTGTTGGACGCGAATGCACCCCTGGGGGTGGATGCGCTGGCCCACTCCCGGCCGAACGTGCTGCTTTATGCATTCCCCCCTGTCAGCCTGATCTCCCCCACTTTAACCAGGGTGAGAGAACAGGGCTTGTCACTAATCCTGATAGCCCCTCAGTGGCCGTCCAAGCATTGGGTAGCAGAAATAATACAGCTTCTAGCGG
>NW_022288975.1:0-2105 GCF_004355925.1 Anarrhichthys ocellatus | reverse complement strand
CACGCTACCACAACATTCACACCTTCACACGTTACCACAACGTTCACACGTTACCGCAACGTTCACACAACGTTCACACAACGGTCACACAACGTTCACACGTTACCACAACGTTCACACGTTACCACAACGTTACCACAACGTTCACACAACGTTCACACGTTACCACAATGTTCACACAACGTTCACACAACGTTCACACAACGGTCACACAACGTTCACACGTTACCACAACGTTCACACAACGTTCACACGTTACCACAACGTTCACACGTTACCACAGCATTACCACAGTGTTCACACAACGTTCACACGTTACCACAACGTTCACACAACGTTCACACGTTACCACAACGTTCACACGTTACCACAGCGTTACCACAACGTTCACACAACGTTCACACGTTACCACAACGTTACCACAACGTTCACACAACGTTCACACGTTACCACAACGTTCACACAACGTTCACACGTTACCACAACGTTCACACGTTACCACAGCGTTACCACAGCGTTCACACAACGTTCACACAATGTTCACACCTTCACACGTTACCACAACGTTCACACGTTACCGCAACGTGCACACGTTACCACAACGTTACCACAACGTTCACACAACGTTCACACGCTACCACAACGTTCACACGTTACCACAACGTTCACACACCGTTACCACAACGTTCACACAACGTTCACAACGTTACCACAATGTTCACACAACGTTCACACAACGTTCACACGTTACCACRAYGTTCACACGTTACCACAACGTTCACACATTACCACAACGTTACCACAACGTTCACACAACGTTCACACAACGTTCACACCTTCACACGTTACCACAACGTTCACACGTTACCGCAACGTTCACACAACGTTCACACGTTACCACAACGTGCACACGTTACCACAACGTTCACACAACGTTCACACAACGTTCACACGTTACCACAACGTTACCACAACGGTCACACGTTCACACAACATTCACACAACGTTCACACAACGTTCACATGTTACCACAATGTTCGCACATTACCACAACGTTCACACAACATTCACACGTTCACACAACGTTCACACAACGTTCACACGTTCACACAATGTTCACACAACGTTCACACGTTACCACAACGTTCACACGTTACCACAACGTTCACACAACGTTCACACCTTCACACGTTACCGCAACGTTCACACGTTACTGCAACGTTCACACAACGTTCACACGTTACCACAACGTGCACATGTTACCACAACGTTACCACAATGTTCCCACAACGTTCACACGTTACCACAACGTTCACGCTACCACAACGTTCACACGCTACCACAACGTTCACACGCTACCACAACATTCACACCTTCACACGTTACCACAACGTTCACACGTTACCGCAACGTTCACACAACGTTCACACAACGGTCACACAACGTTCACACGTTACCACAACGTTCACACGTTACCACAACGTTACCACAACGTTCACACAACGTTCACACGTTACCACAATGTTCACACAACGTTCACACAACGTTCACACAACGGTCACACAACGTTCACACGTTACCACAACGTTCACACAACGTTCACACGTTACCACAACGTTCACACGTTACCACAGCATTACCACAGTGTTCACACAACGTTCACACGTTACCACAACGTTCACACAACGTTCACACGTTACCACAACGTTCACACGTTACCACAGCGTTACCACAACGTTCACACAACGTTCACACGTTACCACAACGTTACCACAACGTTCACACAACGTTCACACGTTACCACAACGTTCACACAACGTTCACACGTTACCACAACGTTCACACGTTACCACAGCGTTACCACAGCGTTCACACAACGTTCACACAATGTTCACACCTTCACACGTTACCACAACGTTCACACGTTACCGCAACGTGCACACGTTACCACAACGTTACCACAACGTTCACACAACGTTCACACGCTACCACAACGTTCACACGTTACCACAACGTTCACACACCGTTACCACAACGTTCACACAACGTTCACAACGTTACCACAATGTTCACACAACGTTCACACAACGTTCACACGTTACCAC
>NW_022288974.1:0-1518 GCF_004355925.1 Anarrhichthys ocellatus | reverse complement strand
CAGTTCTTTCAAAGAAATTCCTTTAGAAATCAATAACTGCTCACACAGGTGACACAAAATAATGCAAATATTTTCATTTAGTTCCACAGCTGCTGTTCGTGCTTTGATATTGAAAAGAAACGAACAAGCCAAGAAGGAAGTGAAAGAAGAATTCAGCAAACTAAAGGAGGTTAAGGTGAGTTTTATAGATTGACAGAAAGTACAACATAAAGATTGTCGGCGACTCTAAGCATGTCTTAAAACTAGTGCTGGGCAATGATAAAAATATTTAATCGCGATTAATCGCATGGATTTTTTGCGATTAATCGCATTGTTATGGCAAAGTTCAATAATGAATTCAAAAGTAGTGTATTGCGCACTTTTATTTTAAAAGTACTGCTATATGAACAAAAGTGCAATAACATTTGGTTCACGAGATGCAGGTAGCATGTTTTATACATAATGTGAATATAATTCATACTTTGTTGGCATCTTATTCTGAAAACCGGATGTTCATCTGAAGAAACCGGATGTTGTCTCACGTTAATGTTTCCGCAAACTTTCAAAGTCCTTCGCTCTGGGTTTACCGTGAATTTCAGCATATAGGTGCACTAAAATGTAAGTGTCTGCTGACTTGACCACGGAGATCTTAGTGTCTGCTGACTTTACCGCAGCGATGTCCAGTAGTCTCCAGGGAGAGCAACAGCTGGTGCAGCTTCTCTCTTTATTTCTGCCCCCCCTCGACCAGAAGCGGAAGTCGCCTTTCTCTACGGCAACCCTGAAGGGACATCATATCTCCAATACAAAACGATAAACATGAGACAGTCTGTTACAATAATAATAAATTAAAAATACTTACCTGTTTTTTTTTGTGTTTTTTTGTTGTTTTATTATTATTATTTTTTTCCCATCTCAAAAGGCTCAAGGACATACACACACACACACACGTTCACACACACACACACACACACACACACACACACACACATACATACACAACCGACTATAGGATGTTTGCTGGCTTTTATCCCACTGTTCTTGTCATCCTCTTGTTGTTATGTCTATGTATTGTCTCTTGTCTTTCAATAAAAAATAAAAAAATAATAATAAAAAATGCGTTAACGCGCGATAAAATAATTGTCGGCGTTAATTAATGAATGCATTAACGCGAAATAAGGCGTTAACTTGCCCAGCACTACTTAAAACCAAAACTTTTTCTTTTCAGAAACATTTCAGTGATGAAAGTTTCAAAGTGCTCACAGTGAGCTCTGACGAGTTTCTAGAAAAAACCTATCTAGATCGAGACGACACTGGTAGGTGAAGTCTTCATATATGAGCACATTTAGATTTACTTTACTTTAACAAAACAAACAAGAATGACTAATTGGATTATGGCAATAAAATGTAAGTATGTTTTGTAACTATACAAGATGCAAAACGTTTTTTACAGAAATACCCATACTTCAGGAATTTCTGCAGGATCTCAATGACTGTCACTCAGAGACGTTAAACTATGTGTCTGGAGCTCGTGGGATTCTC
>NW_022288973.1:0-1518 GCF_004355925.1 Anarrhichthys ocellatus | reverse complement strand
AAACAAAAACTAAACTTGTTTTCATTTGAAAGGCAGAAATCTTTTTTCTAAAGTCACGCAACTACAGGTTCAACTTTCTGACGTATTGTATTTAGGGCCCGAGCACCGACGTAGTCGGAGCGGAGGACCTATTGTTATTCTAATGTTTATTATTATTATCGTACCAGCTTCATGGCAAAAAGGAGGTGCTTGGGATACTGGAAAACTTTTGAAATTTGGCACGCAAGCTAGAATTTGAGAAAATTGCAGTCTGATTGGGGTGTCCAGCTGCGGTATGAAATATTGGCTCAATAGCGCCCCCTATTGAGTCGCCCCAACATCGGGTTTCATCTAGCTGTATGAAATTTGGTAGGTATGTGGAACGTGATAGGGCGTACAAAAAATCCTCTTGGAATTTTTCACTAAACCAAACAGGAAGTTGGCCATTTTGAATTTTATGACGTTTTTGGACCGTTTCAAGGTGTCGTACTTTAACGAACTGCTCCTAGAGATTTAACCCGATCAACTTCAGATTTGGTCAGTATGCTCTTGAGACCTTGGCAGTGAAAAGTTACTCAAAGATCAAAAAGTTATCGAACTATGTGTCCGTGGCGTGGTGTCAAAAAACACCATTCGCCCCGACACAGAAAGTTGTTGTAATTCGGCCGTACATTGTCTAATCTGCTCCAAATCTCTCATATGTCATAACATCCTGACTCAGAACACATCTATATGACAATTTAGAATCATAGTAATAGCGCCACCTAGTGGCAACTGGAAGTTGTAAGTTGTGTACTTTGACATCCTGCTCCTCACAGATTAATCAGATCCCTCTAAAATGTTGTCAGAAAAGTCTTAAGACCTTGATAATGCTTCATTGTGAAGATTGTAAGAAGTTATCCGAGGGCGGCGACGTCGCGGCTCGGCAAATTTCAATCTTTTGCCATGAACGAATAAACTGATGTAAGTCGACTCCACATCATCAGATCTTTTCCAGATTTCACATGTTTGATTAGACTCCAGTCCTGAAGACATCTGCAGGCCAATTTTGAATCATAGTCATAGCCCCACCTACTGGTAACAGGAAGTTAAAGTCATTATACTTTGGCTTGGTTCTCTTAGTAGGTAAATCAGATCAACATCAAATTAGTTCCACACAAATATAAGAAGTCCATAATGCCAGTTCATGAAGCTTTTGATGTTTCGTTGAACGCTGTTGCAATGGCGACGCAGTCTTCGCTGTGAAAAACGAAGGTAATTTTAAGAGGCTAAAAATGCTTGAAACATGAGCAAACTTGGCACACAGATTACAAGCCCAAAATGTAGTTATATAATATGATTTTACTGGTTCAGAGGGACAAATCGGCTCAATAGCGGCCCCTACAATATTTCGACAAAGCAGCCCTCGCAGTATGTTTCACATAGATTTACAAAATTTAGTAGGCACATGTATCACATGTGGACTTAAAAGAAAGTCTCTTGGGACCATGCTCTAAACCCAACCGGAAGTCAGCCATTTTTAATTCTTTATGAATTTCT
>NW_022288972.1:0-1519 GCF_004355925.1 Anarrhichthys ocellatus | reverse complement strand
AAAAGCTAAATTTGGATCAATAAATATGAAATACTAAACCGGAAGTGGACACAAAAGTGCAATTTTGGGTGACAATTAGGTTTTAAATTGATGATGATCAGATGTTGACAGTGCCTAAGATTATCTAGGTCATAGCAAGTATGTTTATCATCGTAGCATAATGCAGCTTCCCTGTGTTTCATGTTGACCTTTGACAGTCAGCAGACCCCGGTCTGATGATTATGTGTACATGAAGGTTCATATGGATAGAGCATGTAAGAAACATAATGTGGTCAATCAGATAAAGATTCAAGGTGTGCAATAATTCTATATCTTTCATTAATGGCACCAAAGACAATCACCTCAGTTCTGTCTTTATTTAGCAAGAGACCAATTTCTAGCCATTGATTTTTTCAATGCAGTGACAAAGTGAGTCGATGGTACCACGGCCTACCAGTGAAAGAGAAATACAGATTTGAGCATCGTCAGCGTTAAGTGTCCCTGTATCAAAAGGGATCATGAATAGACTGAATAGAAGGGGGCCAAGTACTGATCCTTGTGGTACTCCAAAGGTCATGATTATACCTGCTGGGAAGTTGGGGTGCTGATTGAGATATAATAATTACTATTACCAGCTGAACAAAAGTGTGAACAAAAGCAGTGTTGAGATTTAATAATACAAGATGTCATTTAATCTTAATGTAAAATGTTTGGGCACAAAGATGGAGGAAAAATCCTGAGTGGATGTTAAAACAGTTATATAAATATATTTAGTTACTGGTATACTAACTTCTTTATGATTTTTCTCTAAAGGGGACATTTTCTATGGGTTTGTAGTTATTGAGGACAGGTGGATCAAGGCCACTCTGTTTTTAAGTAGAAAGTTTCACATAATGATTTTACTTTTACATTTGTTGAACTAAACCAACCTGGAATGGCTAGGCAGCATGCATATTACATGAACCTCAAAAACATTTCCCTCTGTCAGACAGACAAGAAGGCTTCTTATGAAGTGATACAAGATTTTTACTCTTACTTACTGTTTCAACTGTCAAAATCTTCCCCTTGGAAAGGAGAAATTCTGGGATCTCTTTGAAATATTTGTCATGCATGAGGTCATCAGGAGATTTGATTTCCCAGTCTTCTCCATACAGCGCTGACAGCTTTTCAACTATGTCCCGACGATCATCGTCATCTTTCTGATCACTTTCCTGATCCGCATTATCCCCAAGGAAATGTTTAGAGAACCACAACTCATCTTTCCACTCCTAAATAGAATTAAAAAAAATACCTTTAACTTCTATAAATTACATGGCATACCTTTTTAAATAGCTTCAAGTAAACAAACATATTCAGCTCATTTTACCTCTTTTGTAATGAACTCAATGTTTGCCTCATACTTTGAGTTCTGCATGTTAGCCTCCACTTCAATCATGACTGAGGTACATGCACGGAAGTCTCCAGAGGGCAAGAGATTCTTCTCTCCAATGACGGCATTTATCAAAGAGCTCTTTCCAGCCCCGGTTTTGCCAAAGACACC
>NW_022288971.1:576-1520 GCF_004355925.1 Anarrhichthys ocellatus | reverse complement strand
GACCAGTGACTGTTAACCAGTGACTGTAGACCAGTGACTGTAGACCAGTGACTGTTGACCAGTGACTGTTAACCAGTGACTGTAGACCAGTGACTGTAGACCAGTGACTGTTGACCAGTGACTGTAGACCAGTGACTGTTGACCAGTGACTGTTGACCAGTGACTGTTGACCAGTGACTGTAGACCAGTGACTGTAGACCAGTGACTGTAGACCAGTGACTGTTGACCAGTGACTGTTGACCAGTGACTGTTGACCAGTGACTCATGAACAGTCACTGAGAACAAAAGCAAACCTTACATTGGATCATTGCCACAATAACTCAACTAGTTGTCTTATTGTGTAGTTGTACAGAGAACAACATCCTGATGCTATAGAAGACTGACAGCTGCACAGCTTCAAATGATGTTATTACCTCAGAATATCATGAGCCTTTGAGTACCATGCTGCAGCTTGTGTAGTGAGACATCCTGAAATGTTGGAGGATCTGTAATTTAGTGTGAGTGCCAGCCTCAATAAGTTTACTCAGTTTTATCTTCAACACTCACTCTGACACTCCTTCCTCTCACATTTCCATGGCAGCACATGCACGCACGCACGCATGCACGCACGCACGCACGCACGCACGCACACTCAATAGGCTCTCTTGACTTCCAGTAGAGGAAGAGGCAGTGCAATCAAATTGCATTCAGAGCCAAAAAGCTCTTTCCTGTAATTATCCCCTTGAATTTAAGCCAGAGGTCTGACACATCTACTGTATGTGTGTGTGTGTGTGTGTGTGTGTGTGTGTCTGTGTGTCCGTGTGTGTTTGAGGAAATGGGTGGGTACGAGCAGAGAGCGTGACTTCTTTTCCAAACACAGAACCACAACAGAAGAAAATTCAGGTATACACAGATAATTTGCCTGCACACACACACACACACACACACACACACACACACACACA
>NW_022288970.1:0-1520 GCF_004355925.1 Anarrhichthys ocellatus | reverse complement strand
AGAAAAACTGAAATATCACATGGTCATAAGTATTCAGACCCTTTGCTCAGTATTGAGTAGAAGCACCCTTTTGAGCTAGTACAGCCATGAGTCTTCTTGGGAATGATGCAACAAGTTTTTCACACCTGGATTTGGGGATCCTCTGCCATTCTTCCTTGCAGATCCTCTCCAGTTCCGTCAGGTTGGATGGTGAACGTTTCAGGTCTCTCCAGAGATGCTCAATTGGGTTTAGGTCAGGGCTCTGGCTGGGCCAGTCAAGAATGGTCACAGAGTTGTTCCGAAGCCACTCCTTTGTTATTTTAGCTGTGTGCTTAGGGTCATTGTCTTGTTGGAAGGTGAACCTTCGGCCCAGTCTGAGGTCCAGAGCACTCTGGAAGAGGTTTTCTTCCAGGATATCTCTGTACTTGGCCGCATTCATCTTTCCTTCAATTGCAACCAGTCATCCTGGCCCTGCAGCTGAAAAACACCCCCATAGCATGATGCTGCCACCACCATGTTTCACTGTTGGGATTGTATTGGGCAGGTGATGAGCAGTGCCTGGTTTTCTCCACACATACCGCTTAGAATTAACGCCAAAAAGTTCAATCTTGGTCTCATCAGACCAGAGAATCTTATTTCTCATAGTCTGGGAGTCCATGTGTTTTTTGGCAAACTCTATGCGGGCTTTCATATGTCTTGCACTGAGGAGAGGCTTCCGTCGGGCCACTCTGCCATAAAGCCCCGACTGGTGGAGGGCTGCAGTGATAGTTGACTTTGTGGAACTTTCTCCCATCTCCCTACTGCATCTCTGGAGCTCAGCCACAGTGATTCTTCTTTACCTCTCTCACTGTTAAAGAAGCCCAGTCGTGTGGCTGTAAGCTCCTGAGGTGCTCCTCCCTCCGGAGTAGCCTGGTTGACGTGCTTGCTGTAGGCTATGCTAAACTATCTGTGAGGTGTGGTGCATTTAACACATCACAGAGACCTTTGTTTGATGATCGATAGCGCATTTATTTTCGTCGTGGAACAATGTACACGAAAGCCACTCTTTCCCACGATGCAGTAAATGTGTAGCGTATCGCGGTCAAAACCGTTTGCCCTTCCGGGGTCAAACACCTGACAAACACAGCGAGCTCAGGACCTATATACCTGAGCCCAGGAGAGGAACACAGCGCCACCCAATGTACACACAAAGAAATACACTGGTATTTATAACACCATATTTGGCTCCAACACTCACCAAGGCTCTTCTTCCACGATTGCTCAGTTTGGCTGGACGGCCAGGTCTAGGAAGAGTTCTGGTCGTCCCAAACTTCTTCCATTTAAGGATTATGGAGGCCACTGTGCTCTTAGAAACCTTGAGTGCTGCAGAAATTCTTTTGTAACCTTGGCCAGATCCGTGCCTCTGTCTCTGAGGTCCTTGGGCAGTTCCTTCGACCTCATGATTCTCATTTGCTCTGACATGCACTGTGAGCTGTAAGGTCTTATATAGACAGGTGTGTGCCTTTCCTAATCAAGTCCAATCAGTTTAATTAAACACAGCT
>NW_022288969.1:0-1451 GCF_004355925.1 Anarrhichthys ocellatus | reverse complement strand
GTGTGTGTGTGTGTGTGTGTGTGTGTGTGTGTGTGTGTGTGTGTGTGCGCGCGCGCGCGTGTGTTAGAGGAAGATGATGGAAGTATGTTTTTCTTTTTCTGCAGCTTCAAAACTAAATGAATGAAATCAGGAAACGATTAAAGAATCAAACTGAAAGAAGTGTTTACATCTGTGAGTGTGTGTGTGTGTGTGTAAGTGTGTGTGTGTTCAGATCGTTCTGGGTCTATGCCCATTTAAGGGCAGTCGAGTCACTTGTGATGTAACATGGACATTTTGAGTCGAGGTCCACTTCCTCCACACACACACACACACACACACGCACACACACACAGATGAAGGGGGTGGGGCCTCCAGAGGGGCTTTAACCCAGCTCTGTTTATTCACCCCCTCTCTCTCTCTTTCTCTCTCCATCTGTCTCTGTGCTCGTCGGTCCAGACCTGCAGCAGCAGGAGGAAGAGGAGGAGGAGGAGGAGCAGCTGGTGGGTCGGTGGTGCTGAGAGGAGGTTCCAGAGGAGGTTCCAGAGGAGGAGGAGGAGGAGAAGGAGGAGGAGGCAGCAGCAGCAGCAGCCGTGGTGTCAGTCGGCAGGAGGCCAAGCGGGAGCAGAAGGAGAACAAGCAACTCCTGCACCTGCAGAAGAAGAAGGAGAAGGAGGACCAGGACTCTCCTCCCCGAGGCCTCCTCAAGTGCTGCGTGAAGCCCAGGGAGCGAGGAGAAGAGGAGCTGCGACAGAAGGAGGCGCAGCAGCTCGACTTCCGCTCTCTTCTGGGACGCCGAGCTCCGAACGCCACAGAAGAGGAGCCGAGGGAGGCCGGAGAGGAGCCCACCGCCACCGAGCATCACCGCCACCCGATGGATTTTAAGGCCAACCTCAAGGGCGTCAAGGCCAAGATGGAGGACGACCGCAAGAACAGCTCCCCCCAGCAGGTCGACTTCCGCGCCGTGTTGGGGAAGAAGGGCGGCGGCGGCGGCGGCGGCAACAATGGCAACAAACCCGCGGAGACGCCCGGCAAGAACGCCGCCGCCGCCGGCGCTGCCGCCGACTTCCGCTCCGTCCTCACCAATAAGAAGAAGCCTGCGAGCCCCGAGAAGAACGGGGAGGGGGAGGGAGCGAAGGCAACGACAAACAACTGCGTGGACGGAGGGATTAACGAGAAGAAGAGCGGAGGAGGAGGAGGAGGGATGAAGGCCCCGGCGTTCGTGGAGAAGCTGAGCGATGTCACGGTGCTGGACGGACAGCGGCTCCGGCTGCAGTGTCGTCTCGACGCCTCGGATCCAGCAGACGTCGTCACCTGGACGCTGGACGGGAAGAACATCAAGTCGTCCAAGTTCATTGTCCTCGCCATCGAAGGTCAGAGGTCACACACACACACACACACACACACACACACACACACACACACACTCACACACACACACACACACACACACACACACACACACACACACACAC
>NW_022288968.1:0-1521 GCF_004355925.1 Anarrhichthys ocellatus | reverse complement strand
CGAATTTGCGATGGTGCGGCGTGTTTGGCGCGTTAGACGCAAATTTGCGGCACGACTGACGCAAATTTGCGTCAAACGCATGTGTTTTTTCAACTTCGGCGAAAAAATGGCTGTAGCCGTCTGTATTCACCCAGAGCTCTACGATACCTCATATCAATAGAGACCGGACCAAACTATGTGTATAAATGTGTGTGTGTAAACCATATGGTACAAACAATGAAAAAGACGCTGCCGTATTTACGTCTAGATGACATTATTGTGAGTGTTGATAGTTTTAGGGAAAGTTATTCAAAATTTTTCCTGGTGCTATCTGAACTGTATTCATTGTGTCCGTCTCCAACCTACCTGTTGTGCAGAAGAAACTGAATAGAATAAATCATCAAAACCGCACAATGTTTGATCTGCACACAAGCATGGTGGTTCTGTTGTTATTTTACAACAGTCTGCTGATTGCACAAAATGTAACCAGCGGATCTGCTGTGCTTAATTGTGGATTTAGTGAAATCATCTCTCCAGTAAAAATGTTAGCATATATGCGTTTTATTTTTAAATGCAGGAAAACCTGCTGAATACAGGTGATAGATTGCCTTACCAGGCAACAGGTTTAATTAACAAACTACACTGAAAAGTTGGCAGACTTGTTGGCTAAAGCATGAGTAAAGATTAATAAAAAAGTAACACGAAATTAAAGCTGCGAGCAGCGATGAACGGGCCCTCGCAATCTGCAGCGCATCGGGGGTGCCGGCAGGACTCCGGCCTGCGCAGCCGAGAACGTCCACGACCGCCTGACAGCGCATCCGCGAGTGAGACGGATTTAATCCCGCGTGGACCGCCTGATGCTGGAAATGATGCTTTGCAAATAGTCCGATGCCGCCTGTATCCTCTGCCTGGCACTACAGAATGTGTGCAAACATGCATCATGTGTCAAATGTAAACCACATTGTGTAAAAGTCATGTAAATCGGAGGTGTTTATCACAAAATCCAGATTTCCTTTGGCCAGCAGGTGGCGCTGTGAGTATTAGTATTAGTATTAGCTTCTGACTGATAGAAGATCTGTTAGTGGGGTTGATTTGGCAGGGACCGTATATGAAGTGTGGCATTGAACTGAATGTGGAGACATGCAATACTGAAGAGTATAGAAAGAAGTAAGTGACAGGAACAAATAAATACAGAAATTATAGAAAATTTCAAGGATTCATGTGATGCAGGTTCTTCCTGAACTATGTGATTATAAATGTTAAAAACATTTTAGATTTCCTCGACTGTGAATTTGACAAGATATGAACAGAATAAAAGATGTTTCTTATCATCAAAGCCTTACGATGTTTTTCTGTGGATGCAGATTTCAAGAAATTATGCTGAATGTTTGCAATTATTAGAAAAAAATGTATCATTAAGTGGTTACTATAAACTAGAAAAAGAGGCCAGGCAATGTGGGAATGTGACTCTTCATGAACATACATTTATGTTGTAAATATCTCACAACAATGATTCAGTCATGATTTAGTAGTTGGGATTTT
>NW_022288967.1:0-1468 GCF_004355925.1 Anarrhichthys ocellatus | reverse complement strand
CACACACACACACACACACACACACACACACACACACACACACACACACTCTCCCGACTTGATGAACTGTGTGAATTGTGGGTTTGATAAGAATGATGGGATGGATGGTCTCGTGATGATTAAATAATGAATCTTCTTCTCTTCTTCAGACGTTCACCCAGCAGACGGGTGTTTGTGTCTCCTGTCTCACAGCTTCCCTTCTGTGTGAATCACTGCCGATGGAACAGATCAGCTGGACATTCGTATGAAAACGTATAAAATACAACAACAAAATAACTTTTCATGAGACACAATAGGAACCGTTGTATGAGGAGAACGTACAGAATAAATCTCTCTTCATATTAAAAGTACTTTTTCTTTATTCTCCTGTAAACTAAACAACACGAGAAGCTATAATAATGCTCAGCTGCACATTATCTTTTGTTGCTTCGTGGCGTCCAGTGTTTTTGGTCGTGTGGAGCTTCTGATATATATAAATATCTTTATTATGATGATATTCAGAGCTCACACAGTGAAAGCTGTAAACACGTCCACGGAATGAAATAAACATTCAAACGAAGGTTTTCTCCATTTAACTCTTAATTCCTCCAAACCTTTGTGGGCTTCAGATTCAGTTGTGATCTCACAGATATATGAATATGAACAAATATACATCATATATAAATATATATATGATGTATAAGTGCACATTTTGGCACAAAAAGACCTCCGTACTCTTCTGACCCCGACGCACAGAGGAAGGAAACATGAGGACATCTCTTACAGGCGTCCACATACTTATGACCGGATACTGTTTGTGTATTTAGTAAGAAGCTCGTGTTGTCGTTCATACAGGAAGTAAAACATCAAATAAACAGGTTGATAAATGAGCTCTTTACTTTGTTCCTCTCTCTTCCTCCTCGTGGTTTAGTGCTTCTCTCTCGCTCCTTCTTCTTCTTCTTCTTCTTTCACGTTGCAAGCGGGGTTTTTTTCCCAGGGGGCTTTGCTCACGGGGGTTTGTTGTAACGAGGAGAAACAGATCGTGTTACGGCTCATTCGTCACCACCAGCACCACACGTCTCCAGGTGTGTGTGTGTGTGTGTGTGTGTGTGTGTGTGTGTGTGTGTGTGTGTGTGTGTTTCCAGGACAGCAGCTGCTTCCTGGATTCTCCTCACACACACCTGAGATGAACTTCAGTCTGATTCGGAGCAGAATGTTTCTGTATCTTTAGTACTCTGATCTGAACAAAGTCTCTCGCAGGCAGTGAAATAAATGAAACTAAATCAAAATAGAGAGAAAAATGTTACTTAAAAGCATAAAATAAAGTCTCAATTAAAATCAAGAAAATACCATAAAAAGGAAAATAAATACATAATTAAATAATAAATTCTTGTTCATGTAGTCGACCGGCGGCTCAGCTGTTCTTTGCCTTTCTCGTTTCACAGTGTGTGTGTGTGTGTGTGTGTGTGTGTGTGTGTGTGTGTGTGTG
>NW_022288966.1:0-1522 GCF_004355925.1 Anarrhichthys ocellatus | reverse complement strand
GTATTTATTCTCCCAATCTCCCTGAGATCCTACAATGTTCCCTTTCAATCCAGAGGTGGCAAACAGAGGTTTTTCTGTCCCCGTCCCTGGACTTTGGAATGACATACCTGAGGACATCAGGGCAGCAAACTCAATTTCGTGATAAATCACTTTTAAAAACTCACTTTTTCAAATTAGCTCTTTTTTGGTTTTTTTAATGTTTCAGTGTAGTCTATATGTCCATCCGTCCCTAAGAACGTCTACCCCATTGTCATGTAGAAAGTCGAATCTCGCCATGAGGGACATTTTGCAAATTTAGCACAAAGGTCCACTTGGACTCAAGGGTGAACTAATTACAATTTCCTACGTCTTGTAGTTTTACTTCTGCAACCAGGAGAACTGATAAAAGAAACATGGTTAGTGGTAAAGTTGCTTCTTGGTGCAATGAATTCTCCCTGTCGGGGAATCGAACCCTGGTCTGTAGAGGTGCAACGGATCACAAAACTCAGTTTGGATCGTATCGCGTTTTTTGAGTCACGGATCGGATCATTTTTCGGATCGGCAAAGGGAGGGGGGGGTTGACAAATATAACTTTGCTTACCATTTATTCATTAAATAACTTCAAGAACACTTAAAGCAAAGAACTTAGGGCTATAGTCTTACATGAGACATTAAACATTAGGACTACACTTTTTTATGTTTTTGGGTTGTCTATATGTCCGTATGTCCTGTATGTCATGGAGTGTAGTGTATGAGGAGTGTGGAGGGGAGCAGAGTGTTGTGGGGAAGGGGGTGGAGGAAGGGCAATCTACAGGGGGTGCAGACAATGGAGGTTGCAGCAACAGGGAGGACTGGATGGGGGGAGGGGTGGATGACTGATCGAAACCCTCTTCTTCGCCTTGAGGAGGGGCTTTATTTCAGGAGCGATCCAAGGTTTGCAGTTGGAAAAACACCGTACAGTCCTGAGGGGTACGGTGTTCACACAGAAGTTGATGTAGTCTGTTATGCAGTGAGTGAGACTGTCAGTCTCCCATGGGCATCACTGAATACTTCCCACCCAGTAGAGTCAAAACAGTCTTTCAGAGCCTCCTCGGCATCTTTCTACAAGTATAAAAGTATAGATAGTAGATGCAAGTATCTTGTTTTGCCAAACCAAAACACAAGATATTCAATTTACAACTTGAATCCCTAACATACCCTACAAAGACATTAATCATCGACATGAAGATAAGGTTTGACCTACTTCTTTTGTCTTGTGGTTTTAGCTTTACTTCTGCACCCATGAGAAACGCTAATGTGCTCAAGAATAACAGCCTCAGTGGCTCCTCGGGCAATAAATTCTCCCCGTCGGGGAATCGAACCCCGGTCTTCCGCGTGACAGGCGGAGATACTGTCCACTATACTAACGAGGATGGATGATGTCCATGAAGACAGACATGTATTTTATATGGACAACAAAGGACAATGACATACAAGCATTGGGACCGCATCTAATAGTATTTATTCTCCCAATCTCCCTGAGATCCTACAATGTTCCCTTTCA
>NW_022288965.1:0-1522 GCF_004355925.1 Anarrhichthys ocellatus | reverse complement strand
GTATTTATTCTCCCAATCTCCCTGAGATCCTACAATGTTCCCTTTCAATCCAGAGGTGGCAAACAGAGGTTTTTCTGTCCCCGTCCCTGGACTTTGGAATGACATACCTGAGGACATCAGGGCAGCAAACTCAATTTCGTGATAAATCACTTTTAAAAACTCACTTTTTCAAATTAGCTCTTTTTTGGTTTTTTTAATGTTTCAGTGTAGTCTATATGTCCATCCGTCCCTAAGAACGTCTACCCCATTGTCATGTAGAAAGTCGAATCTCGCCATGAGGGACATTTTGCAAATTTAGCACAAAGGTCCACTTGGACTCAAGGGTGAACTAATTACAATTTCCTACGTCTTGTAGTTTTACTTCTGCAACCAGGAGAACTGATAAAAGAAACATGGTTAGTGGTAAAGTTGCTTCTTGGTGCAATGAATTCTCCCTGTCGGGGAATCGAACCCTGGTCTGTAGAGGTGCAACGGATCACAAAACTCAGTTTGGATCGTATCGCGTTTTCTGAGTCACGGATCGGATCATTTTTCGGATCGGCAAAGGGAGGGGGGGGTTGACAAATATAACTTTGCTTACCATTTATTCATTAAATAACTTCAAGAACACTTAAAGCAAAGAACTTAGGGCTATAGTCTTACATGAGACATTAAACATTAGGACTACACTTTTTTATGTTTTTGGGTTGTCTATATGTCCGTATGTCCTGTATGTCATGGAGTGTAGTGTATGAGGAGTGTGGAGGGGAGCAGAGTGTTGTGGGGAAGGGGGTGGAGGAAGGGCAATCTACAGGGGGTGCAGACAATGGAGGTTGCAGCAACAGGGAGGACTGGATGGGGGGAGGGGTGGATGACTGATCGAAACCCTCTTCTTCGCCTTGAGGAGGGGCTTTATTTCAGGAGCGATCCAAGGTTTGCAGTTGGAAAAACACCGTACAGTCCTGAGGGGTACGGTGTTCACACAGAAGTTGATGTAGTCTGTTATGCAGTGAGTGAGACTGTCAGTCTCCCATGGGCATCACTGAATACTTCCCACCCAGTAGAGTCAAAACAGTCTTTCAGAGCCTCCTCGGCATCTTTCTACAAGTATAAAAGTATAGATAGTAGATGCAAGTATCTTGTTTTGCCAAACCAAAACACAAGATATTCAATTTACAACTTGAATCCCTAACATACCCTACAAAGACATTAATCATCGACATGAAGATAAGGTTTGACCTACTTCTTTTGTCTTGTGGTTTTAGCTTTACTTCTGCACCCATGAGAAACGCTAATGTGCTCAAGAATAACAGCCTCAGTGGCTCCTCGGGCAATAAATTCTCCCCGTCGGGGAATCGAACCCCGGTCTTCCGCGTGACAGGCGGAGATACTGTCCACTATACTAACGAGGATGGATGATGTCCATGAAGACAGACATGTATTTTATATGGACAACAAAGGACAATGACATACAAGCATTGGGACCGCATCTAATAGTATTTATTCTCCCAATCTCCCTGAGATCCTACAATGTTCCCTTTCA
>NW_022288964.1:0-1523 GCF_004355925.1 Anarrhichthys ocellatus | reverse complement strand
CACACGCACGCACACACACGCAGACACACACGCACGCACACACACACGCACACGCAGACACGCACACGCACGCACACACACGCACACGCAGACACACACACACCCACACGCAGACACACACACACGCACACGCACGCACACACACGCACACGCAGACACACACACGCACACGCAGACGCACACGCAGACACACACACCCACAGACACACACACACAGACACACGCATGCACGCACGCACGCACACAGACACGCAGTTGCCGTCAGGCTGCACCGGGCTCTTTGTGAACCGTAGGAGATGTGACGTGTGACCTCTGACCTCTGCAGGGCGCTGAAGCTCAGCAGCTTCTCCAGGTGAGTCTGAGTCTGGACGTCGCGGCGGCGGACGGAGTGAGTCTGCAGGCTGGAGAGAGGCAGCACCTCGAAGTCGTCCAGCATCGACCTGAGAGACGCCGCTGAGGGAACGCAGAGTCAGCAAGTCACGCTGTGATTGGCTCAGAGACCCTGACCAATCACAGCTCCTCGTCTCTCACAAGTTGTGCAGAGGAAACCTTTAGTTATTACATTTATAATAATCAGAATCAGAATCAGCTTTATTGCTCATGTATGTGTACGCATACATGGAATTTGTCTCCGGTTTCCGCTCCGCTCTCAATGTACAAACACAAATTTACAATAAACAAGAAAAAAATATATATAAAGAATAAAAAAGGGCAGCAAAAAAAGTAGATGTAGGTATAAACATTTAACAGCTATATACAATATAAGTATAAATATATATCCAAATGAAAAAGTGTATATATATATATATACATACACACATGAGCATAAACCTATAAGCAATGGAATTGAGGTGATAGTGTAAGTGGTGGTAACAGTGCAAACAGAGGTCGTAGTGCAGTATGACTTATTAATTGTTCATGAGAGTGACGGCCAGCAGAAAGAAGCTGTTCCTGTGTCTGGTGGTTTTGGCGTACAGAGGTCTGTAGCGCCCTCCAGAGGGGAGGAGTTGGAACAGCTTGTGTCCAGGGTGTGAAGGGTCTGCAGTGATCTTTCAGCCCGTTTCCTGACTCTGGAGGTGTACAAGTCCAGGATGGAGGGCAGGCTGGAACCAATGATCCTCTCTGCAGACCTGACAATCTGTTGCAGTCTGTTCCTGTCCTGTTTGGTGGGACAGACTGGATGATGGTGGAGTAGAACAGGATCAGCAGCTCCTGAGGCAGGTTGAACTTCCTGAGCTGGAGCAGGAAGTTCAACCTCTGCTGGGCCTTTTTCCTGATGGTGTCGATGTTGGGGGCCCACTTCAGGTCCTGGGAGATTGTGGATCCCAGAAACTTGAAGGTCTCCACAGCAGACACCGTGTTGTTGAATATGGTGAGGGGGGGCAGTGTTGGGGGGCTCTTCCTGAAGTCCACTGTCATCTCCACAGTTTTGAGGCTGTTAAGCTCCAGGTTGTTCTGACCATACCAGAGGACCATGCTGTTCAACCTCCCGCCTGTACGCAGACTCATCACCGTCCCTGATG
>NW_022288963.1:0-1523 GCF_004355925.1 Anarrhichthys ocellatus | reverse complement strand
AAATCCAAACCTACATGGCCCTGTGTGAAAAAGTGATTGCCCCCTAAACCTAATAACTGTTTGGGCCACCCTTAGCAGCAACAACTGCAATCAAGCGTTTGCGATAACTGGCAATGAGTCTTTTACAGCGCTGTAGAGGAATTTTGGCCCACTCATCTTTGCAGAATTGTTGTAATTCAGCCACATTGGAGGGTTTTCGAGCATGAACCGCCTTTTTAAGGTCATGCCACAGCATCTCAATCGGATTCAGGTCTGGACTTTGACTAGGCCACTCCAAAGTCTTCATTTTGTTTTTCTTAAGCCATTCAGAGGTGGACTTGCTGGTGTGTTTTGGATCATTGTCCTGCTGCAGAACCCAAGTGCGCTTCAGCTTGAGGTCACGAACAGATGGCCGGACATTCTCCTTCAGGATTTTTTGGTAGACAGCAGAATTCATGGTTCTATTTACCACAGCAAGTCTTCCAGGTCCTGAAGCAGCAAAACAGCCCCAGACCATCACACTACCACCACCATATTTTACTGTTGGTATGATGTTCCTTTTCTGAAATGCCGAGTTACTTTTACGCCAGATGTAATGGGACATACACCTTCCAAAAAGTTCAACTTTTGTCTCGTCAGTCCACAGAGTATTTTCCCAAAAGTCTTGGGGATCATCAAGATGTTTTCTGGCAAAACTGAGACGAGCCTTTATGTTCCTTTTGCTCAGCAGTGGTTTTCTTCTTGGAACTCTGCCATGCAGGCCATTTTTGCCCAGTCTCTTTCTTATGGTGGAGTCATGAACACTGGCCTTAATTGAGGCAAGTGAGGCCTGCAGTTCTTTGGATGTTGTTCTGGGGTCTTTTGTGACCTCTTGGATGAGTCGTCGCAGCGCTCTTGGGGTAATTTTGGTCGGCCGGCCACTCCTGGGAAGGTTTACCACTGTTCCATGTTTTTGCCATTTGTGGATAATGGCTCTCACTGTGGTTCGCTGGAGTCCCAAAGCTTTAGAAATGGCTTTGTAACCTTTTCCAGACTGATAGATCTCAATTACTTTGTTTCTCATTTGTTCCTGAATTTAATTACATTACATTACAGTCATTTAGCAGACTCTTTTATCCAAAGTGACTTACAATTCAGAGTCTATCACATTTCTACACCGTAGGCACAGCTACGGGAGCAATTTTGGGGTTAAGTGTCTTGCTCAAGGACACATCGACATGCGACTAGCGGAGCCGGAGTTCGAACCGCGGACCCTCTGATTGAAAGACGGCCCTGCTATCCACTTAGCCACAATCACAATCACAATATTTAATCGCAGCATGATGTCTAGCTTTTGAGGATCTTTTGGTCTACCTCACTTTGTCAGGCAGGTCCTATTTAAGTGATTTCTTGATTGAGAACAGGTGTGGCAGTAATCAGGCCTGGGTGTGGCTAGAGAAATTGAACTCAGCTTTCCAAAGATGTGATAAACCACAGTTAATTTATGTTTTAACAGGGGGGGGCAATCACTTTTTCACACAGGGCCATGTAGGTTTGGATTTTTT
>NW_022288962.1:0-1523 GCF_004355925.1 Anarrhichthys ocellatus | reverse complement strand
AAATCCAAACCTACATGGCCCTGTGTGAAAAAGTGATTGCCCCCTAAACCTAATAACTGTTTGGGCCACCCTTAGCAGCAACAACTGCAATCAAGCGTTTGCGATAACTGGCAATGAGTCTTTTACAGCGCTGTAGAGGAATTTTGGCCCACTCATCTTTGCAGAATTGTTGTAATTCAGCCACATTGGAGGGTTTTCGAGCATGAACCGCCTTTTTAAGGTCATGCCACAGCATCTCAATCGGATTCAGGTCTGGACTTTGACTAGGCCACTCCAAAGTCTTCATTTTGTTTTTCTTAAGCCATTCAGAGGTGGACTTGCTGGTGTGTTTTGGATCATTGTCCTGCTGCAGAACCCAAGTGCGCTTCAGCTTGAGGTCACGAACAGATGGCCGGACATTCTCCTTCAGGATTTTTTGGTAGACAGCAGAATTCATGGTTCTATTTACCACAGCAAGTCTTCCAGGTCCTGAAGCAGCAAAACAGCCCCAGACCATCACACTACCACCACCATATTTTACTGTTGGTATGATGTTCCTTTTCTGAAATGCCGAGTTACTTTTACGCCAGATGTAATGGGACATACACCTTCCAAAAAGTTCAACTTTTGTCTCGTCAGTCCACAGAGTATTTTCCCAAAAGTCTTGGGGATCATCAAGATGTTTTCTGGCAAAACTGAGACGAGCCTTTATGTTCCTTTTGCTCAGCAGTGGTTTTCTTCTTGGAACTCTGCCATGCAGGCCATTTTTGCCCAGTCTCTTTCTTATGGTGGAGTCATGAACACTGGCCTTAATTGAGGCAAGTGAGGCCTGCAGTTCTTTGGATGTTGTTCTGGGGTCTTTTGTGACCTCTTGGATGAGTCGTCGCAGCGCTCTTGGGGTAATTTTGGTCGGCCGGCCACTCCTGGGAAGGTTTACCACTGTTCCATGTTTTTGCCATTTGTGGATAATGGCTCTCACTGTGGTTCGCTGGAGTCCCAAAGCTTTAGAAATGGCTTTGTAACCTTTTCCAGACTGATAGATCTCAATTACTTTGTTTCTCATTTGTTCCTGAATTTAATTACATTACATTACAGTCATTTAGCAGACTCTTTTATCCAAAGTGACTTACAATTCAGAGTCTATCACATTTCTACACCGTAGGCACAGCTACGGGAGCAATTTTGGGGTTAAGTGTCTTGCTCAAGGACACATCGACATGCGACTAGCGGAGCCGGAGTTCGAACCGCGGACCCTCTGATTGAAAGACGGCCCTGCTATCCACTTAGCCACAATCACAATCACAATATTTAATCGCAGCATGATGTCTAGCTTTTGAGGATCTTTTGGTCTACCTCACTTTGTCAGGCAGGTCCTATTTAAGTGATTTCTTGATTGAGAACAGGTGTGGCAGTAATCAGGCCTGGGTGTGGCTAGAGAAATTGAACTCAGCTTTCCAAAGATGTGATAAACCACAGTTAATTTATGTTTTAACAGGGGGGGGCAATCACTTTTTCACACAGGGCCATGTAGGTTTGGATTTTTT
>NW_022288961.1:0-1525 GCF_004355925.1 Anarrhichthys ocellatus | reverse complement strand
TATATATATATATATATATCACAATTGAGTATAATAAGTATAAACTCAGCTTTGTAACATTGTATGTTGTCGCTCTTCATACGTTTAGATTCAGACGATCTAATATCTTCTTTGACCTTCATGTTTATTGACAGTTGTTTTAATAACTTCTAATAATAAAATGTATCTGAAAGTTGTTTATTGTCTTCGTGGTGTTTTTTCATGTCTTTGTGGACACTTTTGTCTCTTTGAGGTTGTTTTGTGTAACTTCTTTTTAGTTGTCAAAGACATATTCTGATGAATCATTTATCAGCTAATCGATTAATCAATCAAGTCATTATTATTAATTCATAACAGTATGATTCAATATTACATGATAAAATATACAGTAATATATCTATTGATGGCGCAAAAAACAACTGCGTTGGCTGGGAATCGAACCCGAGGCAACTGCTTGGAATGCTAACCACTATACCACCAACGCTCGTGTTGCAACACTTTTAAACCCACTCCTGTCACAGTCTACACGTTACTGCGGTCTGAATACTGTTAATGGCGGCTAACGTTACTAATAAACTAGCATAGACACCGCTAACAAACGTTAGCTCTCATTAACTGAGCTAGTCAGTTAGCTTGTGGACCCTAGTTATCGTTGGTGTAAACTAGTACGTTAGCTTCTTGGTTAGCCTCGTTAGCTCCAGCCGTGGAGAGGCTAGATGTTAGCCGCTGAGGAAGCTAACAGCTAACCGAGGAGCTAACAACATACCTGTAGTCTCCGTGTTAAAGCCCAGAGGACAACATGTGTACTTCCTACTGTCCTCCACCAGGGGGCGGGCGTTAATCACTGACTTTACGTGTGCATCAGTGAGACCACCATAAACGGGTTAATTATCAATGATACAGAGCGTTAATGAGGAGCATTTTTGTATCCAGAATTAGTGAGAGGATTGTGTTGTATGTGGTGAGATTCATAGTTTGTGTTCTAACATGAAGGTTATTGTTCAACAGCTTTAAAATGTCTGGTTTCCTGATGGAGTTTGGGTAACAGCTGATTAATCAGCCTGTGGAGAAAACCATGTTTAGTTGATGAGAAACACGTGTTAGCTTCAGCTGTTAGCCTGTTAGCTCCACATGTTAGCTCCACATGTTATATACATGCTAGTTTTGACAGGGTGCACCATGGGTAACTGTTCAAACATTGCTTTGGGTTGTGTTGACAACTTTATTTTTTACTTTACTCTCTCTCCGTCTCTTTTTCTCTCTCTCTCTTTTTTTCTCTCTCTTTTTTTCTCTCTCTGTCTCTTTATGTCTCTCTCTTTTTTTCTCTCTCTGTCTCTTTATGTCTCTCTTTTTTCTCTCTCTCTCTCTCTGTCTCTTTTTTTCTCTCTCTCTTTATGTCTCTCTCTCTCTCTCTCTCTCTCTGTCTCTCTCAGACAGCCAATCATCTTCAGGGTCTCTCGCCTCCTGTTTTCATCTCACTTCACCAATCAGAGCTCACACAGCGCTCGGCACGCCGCCGCCAGCAGGAGACACGGCGGAGGGCACG
>NW_022288960.1:0-1525 GCF_004355925.1 Anarrhichthys ocellatus | reverse complement strand
GTAACGTTAGCAGCACCGCTAACGGCTAACCAACAGGAGGAGAGCTAGTAACTTTAGCAGCACCGCTAATGGCTAACCAACAGGAGGAGAGCTAGTAACGTTAGCAGCACCGCTAACGGCTAACCAACGGAGGTTCACTTCAGTTACATTATGATGCCTTCAGGCTCTGCTCAGTGAACAGTACTGGCTGAAGGTACATTATAACGTTATCATGATTTGTTGAATATAAAATAGATATTAGAGATGAATTGTGATGTTTAACTTCGTAACACGAGCTCTAAGAACATTATTCTACATCATTAATACTAATGTTTTTATCAATAAAAATACAATATTTTATTTCCCAATCATTTGAATTGTGTGTTTATGAAGAAACAAACACTATAAATTACTATAACAAAGTAAAAGTATAACATTTAGAGCGTTGAAATGATTTTTAGGACGGTGGTGAAAACATGAACAGTCTGGATCCTTGTAGACCAGCTGCTGTAATCACACAACAGAGAGCTCTGTATCTGTTAATATGGATCATCAGTGATCAATGATCAGTATCAGCAGCCTGTAGAACATTGCTAACCTGTGCTGATGTACATGACGTGGTACAGCGTGTCCATGCCCTGGACGATGTCCACCACCAGGTTGGAGAAGCGGACGTCGTCCTGCATCACCAGCGGGTCGACGGACTCCGGCTGCACCACGTCGTTCATGAGGTAGAGCCGCTGGGCGTCCTGCAGGCTGCGCTCCGTCAAACCCTCGTTGGGACCCTTGTCCTCTATGGTTCCACACTGGAGAGGGGGGAGCAGCAAGGGGGAGACGGGTGAGGTGGGAAAGAAAAACCAAAACAAACCCAGCCGTTGCATTTTAAGAAAATCAATACGCCGCGTCTGCTTTGATTGCTTTTAACTCCTAATTCTATTCTCAGTAATTGCATCTGAAATGTGATTGTTTGATTCGTTTTAATGAGACGCTCTGAATACGACTCGTGAAAGCTGCAGTTTCTTTGGAGTGAGACATTGATTTATTGCTAGATGATGTTTGGAGCAGTTGATGGTTTTGGATGTGAAGCAATGATTGTTTTTATAGTTTAAAAGATGTTTATTTATTAGATATCTGATATAAACTGATATTCCATGTTATATTTGTTATATTTGTCTCTTCAGGATCTCAGTGCTTTCCTACATGCTGCGTAGAGCTGGTAGAGGTTTCACATCACAGATGGTTCACTTTTTATTCATACAATTAAAATCTTTTACAGTTTTTATTGGAGTGAAACAGCCTGAGAACAAGAACCGCCTGAAACTAATGTTCTTCACTACCACTGTATTTAAAAAGAGAGACAGACAGATGGACAGATAGAGAGACAGACAGACAGATGGACAGATAGAGAGACAGACAGACAGATGGACAGATAGAGAGAGACAGACAGAGAGAGAGACAGCCAGATAGAGAGACAGCCAGATAGAGAGACAGCCAGATAGAGAGAGACAGCCAGATAGAGAGACAGCCAGATAGAGAGACAGCCAGA
>NW_022288959.1:0-1526 GCF_004355925.1 Anarrhichthys ocellatus | reverse complement strand
AGGAGAGGAGAGGAGACAGACTAAAGGAGGAGAGGAGACAGACTGAACGAGGAGAGGAGGAGACAGACTGAAGGAGAGGAGAGGAGACAGACTAAAGGAGGAGAGGAGACAGACTGAAG
The DNA here is from genome assembly GCF_004355925.1 of Anarrhichthys ocellatus. Taxonomy (NCBI): domain Eukaryota; kingdom Metazoa; phylum Chordata; class Actinopteri; order Perciformes; family Anarhichadidae; genus Anarrhichthys; species Anarrhichthys ocellatus. Next base: position 1,407 of record NW_022288959.1, on the reverse strand, counting down.
GAGGAGAGGAGGAGACAGACTGAAGGAGGAGAAGAAACTCCCCCCCCCCCCTCTTCTCTGATTGGATGTGAACCTCTGACATCACAGTTCAGGATTTGAAATAACAGAAACAGACGAACGTTTGATTATAAAAATAAATCATTTGAAGTTTATTGTGCTTTATTGTCTTTGTGTCTTTATTATTGATTAACTAACACTATATTTTATCGAGATGTTTTCTGCTCCATTTAAACCAAAGACAATATATATTTAAATGAGTTATTGTAATCTTTATCTTCCATATATTGTTGTGTATTAGTCTGAGGAATTTATAAAGTTTATAAAATATGATGCTTTACGAATAAACTAACTGTTTATATAAAGTATGAATGCATAATGCAGAGTACTTCTACACTGTGGTATTAGTACCTTTACTGGAGTATCAGAATACTTCTAGAACAAGTATCACTTAGTAACTTTACTGAAGTATCAGAATACTTCTAGAACAAGTATTACTTAGCACCTTTAATATTTTATGTTCTGAAACTTCAGTAAAGTATTACCTGTTAAATGTCGTAAACAAGTTATAAATGTCGTAAACAAGTTATAAATGGCGTTCAGGTTCACACCAGCCGACCAAGGATTGGCTGTAGGTTTCCTCTCCTGTCATTGGGCCACACGGACGTCACTCAGAGGACTCTGTGAGCTGATTGGTCAGATGGCAGCAGACTGTCGGTGACGGATGTACCGTCACGTAGCTGCTGGACGGCGTGACAGAGCGGGACTGAGAGAGCGAGACAGAAGAGTGAGACAGAAGTGAGATGGAGACGGTCAAGGCGAAGCCGCAGCCTCGGCTAGTGGTGTCCACTCAGCTGGACGCTAAAGACGAGCTGGAGGAGGTAGGTTGACCCGGGCTAACGGGCCTATAACCCGGGATAAACCCGGTTAGAGTGGGTTCATGAGCAGTTGGTGGCGGGTACAAAGAGACGGGATGGACCTACGGGACGGCTAGCTGGCTAGTTAGCATAGCTAGCATGGCTGTGCTAACTAGGCTGTTAGTATGCTTAGTGTATGCATAGTTAGCATAGCACCGCCTCGCGGTGTTCTGTGTAAACACGGTGTTACTGTGTCTGACTGTGTCTGACTGTGTGTGTGTGTGTGTGTGTGCGCGTGCGCGTGCGTGCGTGCGTGTGTGATGACACTCTGCTCACGGACAGTTAGCCTAGCATAATGCTACGTAAACATATGGATGAGACCCGAAAGGTGACAGATATGCGTGCGCAGTGCTCCTGTTTCACATGTCAGAAGTAGAGAGAGATGTTGGCAGTTTAAATATCTGTACTAGCTTTGTTTACACGTACAAGTACTGTGTACTACTCAGCTCTTTGTGTACAAGTACTGTGTTTATACATCACAACTACTCAACTC
>NW_022288958.1:606-1526 GCF_004355925.1 Anarrhichthys ocellatus | reverse complement strand
ACGAGCCAAGAATATGTCTTTGGCTATAGTTGACTGTTAAATTAAGCAAGCCAAAAAACTCTGTCCCTTAAAACAATGTTTCTTCCACAATTTAGCCAATGTCGTGCATTTACAAGAATTGAAGCGTTTTGAAAAAAATGTAGCTGGTTCAACTTCGCAGAACACCCAGCATTCTTTTATTGCCAAAAGACAACGACTTAATTCACATGCCCAACAATTGTGAATTTTGTCAGCCAAACATCAAACGATGAGATGTTTTAATGGCTCGCTGGTCCAGGGGTATGATTCTGGCTTTGGGAGCGAGAGGTCCGGGGTCCAAATCCTGGACTAGCCCAGAATTTATCTTTGGCTAATATTGACTGTTTAATTAAGTGAGCCAAAAACTCTGTCCCTTAAAACAATGTTTCTTCCACAATTTGGCCAATGTCATGCCCGTACCAGTGTTGTAGCGTTTGGTCAAAAATGTAGCCGGTTCATCTTTGCAGAACACCCAGCATTCTTTTATTGCCAAAAGACGACTTAATTCACATGTCTGACAATGGAGAATTTCGTCAGGCAGATATCAAATAATGAGTCATTTCATTGGCTCGTTGGTCTAGGGGTATGATTCTTGCTTAGGGTGTGATAGGTCATGAGTCCAAATCCCGGACGAGCCCAGAATTTATCTTTAGCTCATGATGACTGTTTAATTAAGCGAGCAAAAAACTTTGTACCTTAAAACAATGTTTCTTCCACAATTTAGCCAATGTCATGCCCGTACCAGTGTTGTAGCGTTTGGTCAAACATGTAGCTTTTTAGCAGATTACCAACCATTTTTTCATTGCCAAGACACGCCGACTTTATTCATATGTCTGACAATGGAGAATTTCGTAAGGCAGATATCAAATAATGAGTCATTTCATTGGCTCGTTGGTCTATTG